>NC_048585.1:25623607-25726107 GCF_013265735.2 Oncorhynchus mykiss | reverse complement strand
TGTGTGAGCCATGCATTGTGTCCCGTTGTACGCTCAAGGGCTTTGCCCTCGGTAGCCGTGTGCTACACTAAGCTATGGTAGCGTTAGCATCATTGCTATCTCTTGGTCAACACTGGAGAGGGATGAGGAGAACCATTGTTCCGTTCACCACACTCTGACAGTATAGGTTGTCTGATTGAAGTGCTGTCATGTCTAGATAAACTGACACAGGCGTGAGTTTGCACCTCTCAGCATGAACAAACACAGTGAGGTTCATAATATATCTTGATGGATATATAACCATCAAGATGTCGTTAGGAGTGTGAGCGTGTTTGAGTATGTATACGACTGCTGAACTGAGACAGTCTTTAGCTAGTGTTTACTAAGACCACATCAGGTGATCCAGACTCATTAACATAGCCAGGTGGTGATTGAGGATAGGTTCTTACCTGAGGAGTAGAGAAAGAGAAAAATAGACAAGAAAAAAACAGAGAGAGAAAGAGGGAGAGAGAGAGGAAGAGAGAGGGAGAGAGGAAGAGAGAGGGAGAGAGAGAGAGGAAGAGAGGGAGAGAGAGAGGAAGAGAGAGGGAGAGAGAGAGAGGGAGAGAGAGAGAGGAAGAGAGAGGGAGAGAGAAAGAGGGAGGGAGAGAGAGAGGAAGAGAGAGGGAGAGAGAGAGGGGAAGAGAGAGAGAGAGAGAAAGAGAGAGTGGAAATATACCTGCATGTATCAATCCTTTCATCACAACAAACTGTTGCCAAGATACATAGATCACTTTATATTAAATTCCTTGAACTAAACTGACACAGTTGTAAATTATATTATAAAAGGCTTGTGTGTGTGTGTGTGGGGGGGGGGTATGTGCACATGTTCATTGCAGACCTTTTTCTTTCATTTCCAATCTTACACTTCTAAAGATCACTTCTTCATGACATTTTGCTAAGTTATTTGTCATTCCTAAATGACCATTGAATCATTCCATGATATTCATTTTGAAGACGTCACAGTCTGGAGTTGGATTTTTATGTATGACTACACAGTCTGAAAGATTTGAAAGCTTCCGGTTTCTCGTCAAGATGAATTTTCTCTCTGTATTATGTTATAGGTCTTGACTAGGTTGCGACTTTTGATGGATTAATTTTGGCAGTCTGTATGAGATGAAATGATCATTATCCCCTTTAATGATCACATTTCTCTGTCTTTTGTTACTGGTGGGTCTCCATTCCAATCAGCAATACTTCTACAGCCTCATGAATAGATAGAATATACAGTTAAGGCCTGACAAATGTTTCCAGGGTGGGGCTCCTTGTTTCCTCATCTGCTATCTGTACAGTTTTCCTTCACGGACACTTGCTTATAGTCAACATAACAAACTGGCACATTGACATTGTGTTCCTTCTCTCTCTTGTACTCTGCTCTGTTTTCCTCATGTTTTCCTTGGTTGGTGTAGTGACAGTTTTTTTGTGGTGAGGTTGGTAAATGACAGGGAATTTGGCATGAAATGTTTGGCTTTCTGTGTTGTACAGTTTTCTTGACTCAACCCTGACTCTCACCCGCGCGCACGCAAATACGCACACACACGCAAATACGCACACACACACACACACACACACACACAGACATACATGCACATGCACACACACACACACACACACACACACACACACACACACACACACACACACACACACACACACACACACACACACACACACACACACACACACACACAGACACACACACACACACACACACACACACACACACAAACACATAGACACACACCTGTCCTCCCATTCCTGAGGCTGGCAGGTGAGATGGGTAACTGCTCTGAGCTCTGGTTGGTAGCAAAGCATTAGAGACGGGAGACAAATCAAATCAAATCAAAGTTTATTTGTTACGTGCGCCGAATTCAAAAGGTGGAATGCATACTTACAGTCTCTAACCAATAGTGCAAAAAAGGTATTAGGTGAACACTAGGTAAGTAAAGAAATAAAATAACAGTAAAAAGACAGGCTATATACAGTAGCAAGGCTATAAAAGTAGCGAGGCTACATACAGACACCGGTTAGTTAGGCTGATTGAGGTAGTATGTACATGAATGTATAGTTAAAGTGACTATGCATATATGATAAACAGAGAGTAGCAGCAGCGTAAAAGAGGGGTTTGGGGGGGGGGGGGGGGCGCACACAATGCAAATCGTTCACCGCCTGGTGTAGAGGTCCTGGATGGCAGGCAGCTTAGCCCCAGTGATGTACTGGGCCGTACGCACTACCCTCTGTAGTGCCTTGCGGTCAGAGGCCGAGCAATTGCCGTACCAGGCAGCGATGCAACCAGTGCTCTCGATGTTGCAGCTGTAGAACCTTTTGAGGATCTCAGGACCCACGCCAAATCTTTTTAGTTTCCTGAGGGGGAATAGGCTTTGTCGTGCCCTCTTTACGACTAGCTTGGTGTCTAAGAGAGGGCAGTTGTAGGATGGAGGGATAAAAGATGAGAGGAGAGACGGGAGGGGAGAGAGGGGCTTCCAGTCAATGCAGCAGACACCCCCTGTTGCTTTGAGCCCCCACTGATCCCCAGCTGTTATTACGCCCCCGTTGATCACCTCTAGGTGTCGACACATTATCTAGCCATTATGGCCTCAGAAGGTTTAGCTAACTCAAAACCAATTTATTTTTATTTATTTTACCTTTATTTAACCAGGTAGGCAAGTTGAGAACAAGTTCTCATTTACAATTGCGACCTGGCCAAGATAAAGCAAAGCAGTTCGACAGATACAACAACACAGAGTTACACATGGAGTAAAACAAACATACAGTCAATAATAAAGTATAAACAAGTCTATATACAATGTGAGCAAATGAGGTGAGAAGGGAGGTAAAGGCAAAAAAAGGCCTTGGTGGCAAGGTAAATACAATATAGCAAGTAAAACACTGGAATGGTAGTTTTGCAATGGAAGAATGTGCAAAGTAGAAATAAAAATAATGGGGTGCAAAGGAGCAAAATAAATAAATAAATTAAATACAGTTGGGAAAGAGGTAGTTGATAGGGCTAAATTATATGTGGGCTATGTACAGGTGCAGTAATCTGTGAGCTGCTCTGACAGTTGGTGCTTAAAGCTAGTGAGGGAGATAAGAGTTTCCAGTTTCAGAGATTTTTGTAGTTTGTTCCAGTCATTGGCAGCAGAGAACTGGAAAGAGAGGCGGCCAAAGAAAGAATTGGTTTTGGGGGTGACTAGAGAGATATACCTGCTGGAGCGTGTGCTACAGGTGGGAGATGCTATGGTGACCAGCGAGCTGAGATAAGGGGGGACTTTACCTAGCAGGGTCTTGTAGATGACATGGAGCCAGTGGGTTTGGCGACGAGTATGAAGCGAGGGCCAGCCAACGAGAGCGTACAGGTCGCAATGGTGGGTAGTGTATGGGGCTTTGGTGACAAAACGGATTGCACTGTGATAGACTGCATCCAGTTTGTTGAGTAGGGTATTGGAGGCTATTTTGTAAATTACATCGCCAAAGTCGAGGATTGGTAGGATGGTCAGTTTTACAAGGGTATGTTTGGCAGCATGAGTGAAGGATGCTTTGTTGCGAAATAGGAAGCCAATTCTAGATTTAACTTTGGATTGGAGATGTTTGATATGGGTCTGGAAGGAGAGTTTACAGTCTAACCAGACACCTAAGTATTTGTAGTTGTCCACGTATTCTAAGTCAGAGCCGTCCAGAGTAGTGATGTTGGACAGGCGGGTAGGTGCAGGTAGTGATCGGTTGAAGAGCATGCATTTAGTTTTACTTGTATTTAAGAGCAGTTGGAGGCCACGGAAGGAGAGTTGTATGGCATTGAAGCTTGCCTGGAGGGTTGTTAACACAGTGTCCAAAGAAGGGCCGGAAGTATACAGAATGGTGTCGTCTGCGTAGAGGTGGATCAGAGACTCACCAGCAGCAAGAGCGACCTCATTGATGTATACAGAGAAGAGAGTCGGTCCAAGAATTGAACCCTGTGGCACCCCCATAGAGACTGCCAGAGGTCCGGACAACAGACCCTCAGATTTGACACACTGAACTCTATCAGAGAAGTAGTTGGTGAACCAGGCGAGGCAATCATTTGAGAAACCAAGGCTGTTGAGTCTGCCGATGAGGATGTGGTGATTGACAGAGTCGAAAGCCTTGGCCAGATCAATGAATACGGCTGCACAGTAATGTTTCTTATCGATGGCGGTTAAGATATCGTTTAGGACCTTGAGCGTGGCTGAGGTGCACCCATGACCAGCTCTGAAACCAGATTGCATAGCAGAGAAGGTATGGTGAGATTCAAAATGGTCGGTAATCTGTTTGTTGACTTGGCTTTCGAAGACCTTAGAAAGGCATGGTAGGATAGATATAGGTCTGTAGCAGTTTGGGTCAAGAGTGTCCCCCCCTTTGAAGAGGGGGATGACCGCAGCTGCTTTCCAATCTTTGGGAATCTCAGACGACACGAAAGAGAGGTTGAACAGGCTAGTAATAGGGGTGGCAACAATTTCGGCAGATAATTTTAGAAAGAAAGGGTCCAGATTGTCTAGCCCGGCTGATTTGTAGGGGTCCAGATTTTGCAGCTCTTTCAGAACATCAGCTGAATGGATTTGGGAGAAGGAGAAATGGGGAAGGCTTGGGCGAGTTGCTGTTGGGGGTGCAGTGCTGTTGACAGGGGTAGGAGTAGCCAGGTGGAAAGCATGGCCAGCAGTAGAAAAATGCTTATTGAAATTTTCAATTATGGTGGATTTATCAGTGGTGACAGTGACCAATATCCCCCCAGGCTCATATTGTCATGTAACTGAGGCCTATTATCACTGCAGTGGGACTGAACTACTACTTCAGACTGCCTCTCTACTCTGCCTCTCAGTCGATGTCATGAACCAGTGACGACGGTAGCTACGACATCTGATGTCAGTTATGTGTCAGTTATATAGTACATTCAATTACATGTTGCATTTCTATTTTTAGCAGACGCTCTTATCCAGATTGACTTACAGGAGCAATTCGGGTTAAGTGCCTTGTTCAATGGCACATCACCAGATTTTTCACCTCAGGGATTTGAACCAGGCTACTGGCCCAATGCTCTAAACTGCCAGGCTACCTGCAGCATTGTTAAAATGAATTGTGTCTGATGTGTCGTACGACTGACCCTAATTTGCTTTGCTAATACATGAAACCAAGAGGAAATGTAGTAGCAGACAGTGATCTAGAATCACCATCCTACTGTCAGAGCTGTCAAATGATTCCCACGGCCTTGCGTTCTCTCTGGGTCTTTATCTCTAAGAGAGGGCTGGCTGTTTGGGCTCATATAGGCTGTTATCAGCATGTCCAGTTTGTAACTAGGGAAGAGAGGGGCAGGACATCTCCAGAATCTACCTCCATATTACTCCTCCTCTCTTTAACGAGGCCCTTCAACCTCTCTCCATCTCTCCCACCATCTCTCTGCTCAGCAGCACCTGTAGCCAAGCCAGGCCTGGCTGCTTCCCCCAGTGCTCCTAATTCTTCTCCAGTTCTCCAGAGAACTGTTTGGGGTTCCTGGTTCCCAGCGTTTGGGGTCTCTCTGGAGAGCAATAGGGCAGAGTGTGATAGCATCTAGGATAACTACAGCGCTTGGGAAAGGGGTGTGTGCATCAGTTTGGCATCAGTTAATCAGAGTCAGAGAGGGAGGGAGGGTCAGGAGGGGTGGTGGGGGTGGGGTCTGGATGGGGTGTTAACAGAGAATTAGGGGAATACTCTATCCCGCTCCATAGGTTAGTGTTTACCCATCCTGGCTCGATCTGAGGGAGAAGGGGTTGGGCGGTCAGGGAATGGGTCTGAACTCTGACCTCTCCATAAGTATCCTTGACTTGAGATCAACACGGCAGTGACATGCACTCAGTGTCAGCTACCGTGTGTGTGTGTGGGTGGGTGTGTGTGTGTGTGTGTGTGTGTGTGTGCGTGTGCGTGCGTGCGTGTGTGTGTGTGTGTGTGTGTGTGTGTGTGTGTGTGTGTGTGTGTGTGTGTGTGTGTGTGTGTGTGTGCGTGTGTGTGTGTGTGAGAGGTCATATCACTTCATGCTTTACAGAGCTGGGACTGTGAGATAGGAGGGTTGTAAATCAGAAGAATAAACCGTGTCAATGAGGAGGTGTGGAGGTGTGTTCTCTAGGGGGAATTATATAATTGGATAATCGTAATCGTAATCATTATCACCAATCATAGAATAACCTCTCGTATAAATGTATGAATAGATTTTGAGGTGAAGTTGCAGTCTTTTCTCTTCTCCATTACAAAAGCCTCTGCAGCTCTTCAGCTCCTATAGATTGTTATGTTGTCTACTCTCGAAGGAGAATGTGTTCACATGTGACTCTCTCTCTCTCCCTGAACACATGAAACCTGGTGTATAAATGGGCATTCTTAAGGCAGATTGATTCTGCGTCTCTCCAGTGGTCCTGGTGTGTATCAGAGTGCATTCACGGTTCCTCGGGGACGGTCTCCTTTGTCAGCGGTAGAGAAGTTGTATATTAAACAAATTAATTGCCCCTGTTAGATCACTCAAGCACTCACCCAAGGGAACATGTGCTTATCAACCACACAACACACACACACACACACACACACACACGCACAGACACACTCGCACAAGCACACACACACGCACACACAGCATTGCTCTTAGCGTTCCTCTGCTTGCCAGCCCAGTCCTCTGTGGAATTGAAGGTTACTCCTCTCCATCTGCTGTCCTCTTTAGAGCACTACCAGCTCCTATTTTAATTACAGCTTCCCCCTTTCTTCACTACTTCACCCCTCCTCTCTCCCTCTGTCCCTATCCCTCTCTACCTCTGTCCCTACCCCACACACACTGGTCCATCTGTCCCAATAGAGACCTCTTTGTCGTTTATGACGGCCATACTTGTAGCTCATTCAGCAGGGGTACAGTTGTGATGAGTCTTTACAGCCCCAGCAGAGTCCATGGCGTTATTCAGCTCTATTCACTACTGTAGAGGTCACTCTGATTACAACCTTTATGGCCATGCTAACTGGTGCCACGGTAGACATGACAGCAGGGCCCAGATTGCTGTATTCTGCCTGGACAAGGCTTCTGTTTTTGGGGTGTGTTTACGATCCAAATTGGTTGTGTGTGTGTGTGTGTGTGTGTGTGTGTGTGTGTGTGTGTGTGTGTGTGTGTGTGTGTGTGGATTCCAATTGTTGTGTTTTTGGCCCCTTGTGTGTGAACGTATTGAGAGTGTCTGTATCTGTGTGTTCTGCTCCCTGTCATCTATCTCTCAGAGTGCCACCACAACAAAAGGCTCTTTTCTGACCCTGTTTTCTACGTGTCTGGAGGAGCAGGGGGAGAGGAGGGGGGAGAGGAAGGGGGAAAGGAGGGGGGGCAGGAGGGGAGAGAGGAGAAGGGGGAGAAGATAGAGGGGGGAGAGGAGGAAGGAGGAGCAGCAGGGTCCATTGGCTACCATCAGTGAGCCTAACACACCGAGAAATGGAGCCCCTGAGTTTCTACTGCTACTTTACTTTCTGCTATTAAACAGAATGGTGCTAGAATGAATACACCTTTTGAAGCCATCTTTGTTGAATTAAGGATGACTCAAATGGCATTGACATCACTCGAAATGTAGCATTTTTATGTGATATGTTGACTTGCTATCCCCACTCGTTGGTGTTAAAGGGGATACAGTATAGCAGTGTAGATGTGTTTTCAACTGATCCCATATTAGGGGTACTGAGGGTGTGAAGCAGATTGACTTCCTGAGGACGTCTGGGAATGCCTTCAAAACCGCCACTAGAGGCAACAGTGCCGTCAAGTATTCTTGGGTTTTGCTAGGGCGTTGTGGACGTGGGTGGCGGACGGGCGTAATCCCATGACACGTTATTATGATTTGTTTTTACACTATCCAAAACCTTAACCCTTAATTTCCAAATTTGGTGATTGGAGAAAAGTGGATCAACTTGGGCAGTGGATAAGTGTAGCCGGTCAGTAGCCGAAAGGTTGCGGGTTTAAATGTAAAAATGTGTTTTATTTAACTAGGCAAGTCAGTTAAGAACAAATTCTTATTCACAATGACGGCCTACCCCGGCAAAACCCTAACCCGGACGGCGCTGGGCCAATTCTGCTCCGCCCAATGGGACTCCCAAACACGGCCGGTTGTAACACAGCCTGGAATCAAACCAGGGTCTGTAGTGATGCCTCTAGCAGTGAGATGCAGTGCCTTAGACCGTTGCGCCACTTGGGATCCCAAATACCCAAGCCGACTAGGTGAAACATCTGTCAACGTACCCTTGAGCAGGGCCCTTAACCCTAATTGCTCCTGTACGTCACTCTGGATACGAACGTCTACTAAATGACTGTAAATTCAGAATCTGAAGTCAAATGAATAAAACTGTGAGATCTTGTTTTGTGATGATCAGAGAAAGGGTGGGACACTGAGACTTTAACCAATAGAAACAGACAGAGAGGCGTTCTGAATAAAAAGGTGTGCCCTCCTGACCCTCAGGTGGGAATATTGGCATACCTTGACCCTTTCAGATGTGAATGAGGAGACTGGGTGATTTACCTGTCTAACTGCAAAACAAACCCAGAGCCCCCACCACCCCCATGTTAAACTGACCTGAGGTGGTTATCTTTTGTAGATTCACACACATCCACACTTTGACCTTTTAGGGAGTAACAGGGTGGGCCGTTGCCTCCCAGCAGGACTAAACAAACTCCCAGCCGGAGTCTCAGCTATGCAAATGAGCCCTAAATACCATAAACGTGTGCCCTAACCCTCTCCTGAATGAACCAGCCCTGGGGGACTAACGTACCCCTGCAATCAGCATGAACTCAGGACAGGGAAGGGTGTGTGTGTGTGTGCCTGCCTTTTAAGTCCACTTACCCCAAGGGTTGTAAGTGGTATTATCAAAGACATTCCCTGGTCTCGCCCACATTCTGTTACAGTAGAATACATGAATAAACGCAGTACTGCTACCTTATCTGTGATCATACAGGAAAATCCACTATTAAACCTCCTACTTTCATAAATGATTAAGGATCTGTGAGAATAAACCATGACACCCAAATGTTTCTCAACACTTTTTTAAATAGTTATTGATCACAAAAACTCTCCAAAACCTCAACGTTGACCATTAAACACAGCATGAAAATCACCTGAAGTCTTTCCTTATGGTCTGAGATTTGGGGTCAGAGTGTGCTGTGTACTCAGGCCTATAAACAGAGGTGAATAAGAACACCAGGCACCACTCTGTAGGACAGCAGCCATTGTGGAAGGGTACAATTAGTGGACAATGTAGAGAACTGTGGCAGGTCTCAGGATTTAACAGCGGGTCAAATGTTAATGGAACTTCGTGTTGGGTTAGAGCTACCCACGGGGTGGAGGTGTTTGTGTGACAGTGGAAAATGTGGGACACAACGTCTCAAAGTAATTTTCTCATGGAGGATATGTGAAATACCTCCTGTCCTCATATAACTGATGGAAAAGATGATGTGACGGTATGTGTGATGGTGTGTGTGATGGTGTGTGTGATGGTGTGTGTGTGATGGTGTGTGTGATGGTATGGGTGATGGTGTGTGTGTGATGGTGTGTGTGTGTGTGATGGTGTGTGTGATGGTGTGTGATGGTGTCGTTGATGGTGTGTGTGATGGTATGTGTGATGGTGTGTGTGATGGTATGTGTGATGGTGTGTGATGGTGTTTGTGATGGTGTATATAAGAATGAGAGAGAGTTCAGGAGATGTATTGGCACATTTTTATGATACAATGACTGTCTGTTGTATACTGTCCTGTAGATGCCCACATCTGGAAAACAATCTAGCGGAAACACTGGTGTGTGTGTGTGTGTTTGTGTGTGTGTGTGTGTGTGTTAGGGTTGGGTGATATGGACAAACATTTTCGCATTTTTGACGGTATTGCGGTATTTTACAGTATTTTACATTTCTGAATATTAAACGTTTTTCATATGTTTTAATGGTAGTGAATGACACTAGAATGGCAACAAACACATTTGAAGTTATTTTGATGGGCTGTCTCCGTTCAGATGGTTTTAAACTCAACCAAACGTTTCATTTATTTATCACTGTATCAAAATACCTTTATAGGCGGTATTGTGGATCCATACCGGTATACTGGTATTCAGGATATATCGCCCAGCCGTAGTGTGTATGTGGTGAAGAGGAACTGGCCAGTCTTGTTCCGCTGGTAGAAGGTGAAAGTGGTTGAGGATGCGCTGCAGCTCCAGGCAGAGAGGAGTTTACTGTGCTTACCCACACTTACCCACATCTACCCCCATCAATGTCTATTCTATTCTACTCAATGTGTTTTTATGTCATTGTATTGCTGCATAACGCGTCTCTGTTTCTCAACCTGTTCCCTGTCACATTGGAACTCCTCGAATGTCAGGCAGCAGACAGCGGTGTTACAGTTTAGATACCAGGAGGGATTAAGCAGGAACAGGATTTCTATTAAAAAGAGAGAAGGAGGTAATCAGTGACACTCCTCTAATTGTACTTGGCTAGCTGTTACAGTATACTGTACACGGCAGCAGTCTGCCTGCTTCAAGTAAACCATATTAGCTGTCTGACAGCTTACCAGGACTCTAATTACAGGTTTCTCTAAGTCCTGCGTGTTACAACACTTATGTTGCCTGGCTGCTTTTAATACTTGACTCTGGATTGGCTTTTTTCCCCCGTCTCATTTCTTTTTTATCCCTCCTGCCATCGTTTTAAAGACCTGCTTACATACAGAAATTACCAGCATGTAATTGATAAGCAGGTGTGATCTGTGGGCTCTTTTTCCCTTCGCTTTTTCTTTTTTTGTTGCCAGGGGGACGTGCGGGCTCCCTGACGTTGGCACGAGAACTGGCGATTCCAGTTTTGGAGCTCCATGTCTCACTCTGTTATTATTTTGAGGTTTCTCCTCTCTTCTTCTGTCTCTCTTTCACTCCATCTCTTTTGCAATATTTGGCTCTCATTTCCGTCTCCTGGCTCACCGTGTTTACCTTCTTTTCCCATATGTTTAATCAATCCTATTTCACTCCATTACATCCTTCCCCACTCTGCCTCTCCTTTTTTCACTCCTTTTGTAAACTGTCATGCTTGTGGTTAACTTCGAAAGACATTTTAATCCATGTGTGTCTCTCCGTTAACTATGAAGCTAAGTCAGATAGCCATAGGTTCCTACAGGCTGGCCTGCAGTGTCCCATGATGTCTTTCTAGCACTAGGCCACACCCCCATCTCACTGTTGCCATGGTCCTGACCACCTAGTTGGTGCTTTTGACCACCTAGTATGTGCTGTTGGTCTGACTATGTGAAAGCATTGTTGAAGATTTAGGATAATTGGTCTGAGAAATTAGGAGGTAACACATGTTTTTGAACAGACATGCTTTCCCACACGCAAACTTCCAAACAGAGCTCCAGAGAATTAATGATCCCTCAGAGAATTAATGATCCCTACTTTACCGGCACCAGCTAACTGTCCGGCCCCAGCCTCAAACCAATACCTTAAAAGCTTCCTGTTTTCTCTCACTCTCTCTCTCTCTCTCTCTCTCTCTCTCTAATTAGCATGATTATCAATCTAAACAATAGTTAGAATAATTGCAGCATTAAAGGCAGTCATCTCCAGGGCAGGAACTTCCTGTCTGTGATGACAGACACATGATCAGCTTCCTCTTCCTGTGGGATGGAGTGGGGTTGGGGGATAGGGTGGGGCCTGTCATGCTGCCTACTCACTCTGCAGCGCTATTGCAGCTAATGGGCTAATAATGAGTTTTTCTCAATGTATCATGCAATATAGAATGAGTTAATGCTAAACACACATATTGTTTGATGGTAGGTGGGGATGTAAAATGAGTTCAGAGAGTGGATTGGGTGGAGTTGATTGTAGTACAATGATCTTGTATCTGTTCATATATCTGGGAGGGTCTCATTGCTGAAATGAGTTGACATTAACACAATATTTGTCTATAGTGTATAATTATACTGGTAGAATATGTCATTTCAAATCATAATTTTAAATGAAGTTAGAGTTGATTTGTCATAATTTTAGCTATATTACTACACCCGGCATCTCTTCCTCTCTGCCAGACCTGTTTCCTCCCTCCCTCCTTCCATCTGTTTTTTCTTTACCGGTTCCCCTCCGTATCCACCTGCATGGCGGGTGGCTTCAACACAGTAGCCTAATGGCCTACCTGTCCCATCATCAGCTATTATCACCCTGAGAACCAAAACAAAGGAGCCCATCGCCCTGTCGCCTAGTTCCACAGTGACACTTTCTCACAGTATGTGACATGTTTATACTCCAAACAGAGCCGGGCCTGACTGCTGCTGAGAAATGCCCCATCAGCAGCTCATCACCCTGATAGCTGAGCTGTCATACTCAGAGGCTCACACTACTCACAGCTCAGCTCCCCGTCTGACCTGCTTTGTTTACACTCGTCTTTCTTGCTCCAAAGAAGTCAGTCACAGTTTTTTAGGTGGGTTTGGGTGCACGTAACTTATAATTGTGTGGCAGTCATAATTGACTTTCTGCTTGAATGTCTTAGCAAATGAGAAGCGATGTTCTAGAAGCAGTGTTGATGTCTTTTCTTAGCTATGCATGGGCAGGGGTTTCCTCTTATAAATGTATTTGTCAAATGTGTCAAATACAACAGGTGTAAACCTTAACGTGAAATGCTTACTTTACAAGCCCTTAACCAACAATACAGTTCAAGAAATGGAGGCAGGGTCAATGTAAATAGTCCAAGTGGCCATTTTATTAATTGTTCAGCAGTTTCATGGGTAGGGTAGAAGCTGTTAAGGAGCCTTTTGGTCCTAGACTTGGTGTTCCAGTACCGCTTGCTGTGCAGAAGCAGAGAGAACAGTCGATAACTTGAGAGACTTTTGGAGTCTTTTACCATTTTTTGGGCCTTCCTCTGACACTGCGTAGTATATACAGTGGGGAGAACAAGTATTTGACACACTGCCGATTTTGCAGGTTTTCCTACTTAGAAAGCATATAGAGGTCTGTAATTTTTTATCATAGGTACACATAAACTGTGAGAGACGGAATCTAAAACAAAAATCCAGAAAATCACATTGTATGATTTTTAAGTAATTAATTTGCATTTTATTGCATGACATAAGTATTTGATACATCAGAAAAGCAAAACTTAATATTTGGTACAGAAACCTTTGTTTGCAATTACAGAGATCATACGTTTCCTGTAGTTCTTGACCAGGTTTGCACACACTGCAGCAGTCATTTTGGCCCACTCCTCCATACAGACCTTCTCCAGATCCTTCAGGTTTCGGGGCTGTTGCTGGGCAATACGGACTTTCAGCTCCCTCCAAAGATTTTGGGATATTGGGTTCAGGTCTGGAGACTGGCTGGGCCACTCCAGGACCTTTAGAAGCTTCTTACGGAGCCACTCCTTAGTTGCCCTGGCTGTGTGTTTCGGGTCGTTGTCATGCTGGAAGACCCAGCCACGACCCATCTTCAATGCTCTTACTGAAGGAAGGAGGTTGTTGGCCAAGATCTCACGATACATGGCCCCATCCATCATCCCCTCAATACGGTGTAGTCGTCCTGTCCCCTTTGCAGAAAAGCATCCCCAAAGAATGATGTTTCCACCTCCATGCTTCACGGTTGGGATAGTGTTCTTGGGGTTGTGCTCATCCTTCTTCTTCCTCCAAACACGGCGAGTGGAGTTTAGACCAAGAAGCTCTATTTTTGTCTCATCAGACCACATGACCTTCTCCCATTCCTTCTCTGGACCATCCAGATGGTCATTGGCACACTTCAGATGGGCCTGGACATGCGCTGGCTTGAGCAGGGGGACCTTGCGTGTGCTGCAGGATTTTAATCCATGACGGCGTAGTGTGTTACTAATGGTTTTCTTTGAGACTGTGGTCCAAGCTCTCTTCAGGTCATTGACCAGGTCCTGCCGTGTAGTTCTGGGCTGATCCCTCACCTTCCTCATGATCATTGATGCCCCACGGGGTGAGATCTTGCATGGAGCCCCAGACCGAGGGTGATTGAATGTCATCTTGAACTTCTTCCATTTTCTAATAATTGCGCCAACAATTGTTGCCTTCTCACCAAGCTGCTTGCCTATTGTCCTGTAGCCCATCCCAGCCTTGTGCAGGTCTAACATTTTATCCCTGATGTCCTTACACAGCTCACTGGTCTTGGCCATTGTGGAGAGGTTGGAGTCTGTTTGATTGAGTGTGGGGACAGGTGTCTTTTATACAGTTTTATACGAGTTCAGACAGGTGCAGTTAATACAGGTAATGAGTGGAGAACAGGAGGGCTTCTTTAAAGATAAACTAATAGGTCTGTGAGAGCCGGAATTCTTACCGGTTGGTAGGTGATCAAATACTTATGTCATGCAATAAAATGCAAATTAATTACTTAAAAATCATACAATGTGATTTACTGGATTTTTGTTTTAGATTACGTCTCTCAACGTGGAAGTGTACCTATGATAAAAATGAGAGACCTCTACATGCTTTGTAAGTAGGAAAATCTGCAAAATCGTCAATGTGTCAAATACTTGTTCTCCCCACTGTAGGTTCTGGATTTCAGGAGGCTTGGCCCCAGTGATGTACTGGGCCGTATGCACTACCCTCTGCAGTGCCTTACGGTCAAATGCTGAGCAATTTCCCATACCAGGCGTTGATGCAACCGGTCAGGATGCTCTCGATGGTGCAGCTGTAGACCTTTTTGAGGATTTGGGGACCCATGCCAAATCTTTTCAGTCTCCTGCGATGGAAAAGGTGTTGTCGTGCCCTTTTCACGACTGTCTTGGTGTGTTTGGACCATGATAGTTTGTTGGTGACGTGGACACCAAGGACTTTGAAACTCTCGACCCGCTCCACTTCAGTCCCGTCAATGTTAATAGGGGCCTGTTCGGCCCTCCTTGTCCAATAGTCCACGATCAGCTCCTTTGTCTTGCTAACATTGAGGGAGAGGTTGTTGTCCTGGCACCACCCGGCCAGGTCTCTGATCTCCTCCCTATAGGCTGTCTCATCGTTGTCGGTGATCAGGCCTACAACTGTTGTCTCGTCAGCAAACTTAATGGTGGTTGTGCAAACTTAACGGAGTTGTGCTTGATGGACTATGGTTTGAATTGTTTCTATTGTGTGATGTCAGGCATAGTGAGTGGGGAACTTTGCGGGGTCTGTCACCCTGTTATTTCTGTCCTGGAGTATGGTAGCTAGATTAAAATTGAGGAAGTGGCTGTTCTGTTGCTCCTTTGGCTTTGATGAATGGAGAAGTAACAGTGGAGACTGTTGGCATTGGTAGGAACAATGGCCACTGCTATTTTTCTCACAAGGTAGTACAATTTTGTGGGCTTCTTTTCACAGGTGAGGATTTCTAGTCAGGACCTTAGTTTCCGGGTCTTTTTACGAGTAGTCCTTCTTGTTCTTTGCTCTGCATGGGACATCCCCTTACATACCCATTCAGAGGCCTGTAGCATAGCATCCCTGCCAGCAGCCATATCCTTCAAGAGAAAAATGCTATCCTATAAGAAAACCATTAAAGAGATTATTTTTACTTTCAGTGTTGAAAAGTGATATCCCAAGTATATATACACTAAAGTACACACACTAAAGGGTATTAAAAATATATATACTGTTTTTTTAGACACAACTGCAAAGTTCAAGGAGTAGGGCCTTCAAGGAGTTGTTCTGATGAGTAGTCGCAATGTCATCCGACTTCCTCTTCGCTTGAGGAACAATAAAGAAGCAATAGAGAAAGGAAAGGCTCACCCATGACTTCCCTGAACCACCTATTGAGATGTGCCTTTTGGTTAAGTAAATCAGGTGTTAAATTAGGTGAAAAGGAGTCTGGAGTGTCACTTGAAGACAGTGTAGTTTCATATCGGATTAGTATTGACATTGTTCTTGGATTTCCTCATTGTGTCTAGTTAGTGTCAGTGTGGCTACTGTTACTCTACCTGTCATACACCTCTGTTACACAGTAGAACCAGTCCAACCTCTGCTGTTGTCCTCCCTCACCACCTCCCACCACAATGTTCCGGATGGTTGGAGGTGCATGGAAGAGCATTGTGCAAGACATGTCGTCGCACCAACCGACACAACTTTTCTTAGGACGCAACCCCTCCTTCCCTGTCTTTCTCAAACACTAACATTTATTGCCGGCAAACGTACTCAAATCAAATCAAATCAAATCAAATGTATTTGTCACGTACACATGGTTAGCAGATGTTAATGCGAGTGTAGCGAAATGCTTGTGCTTCTAGTTCCGACAATGCAGTAATAACCAACGAGTAATCTAACCTAACAATTCCAAAACTACTACCTTATACACACAAGTGTAAAGGGATAAAGAATATGTACATAAAGATATATGAATGAGTGATGGTACAGAGCGGCATAGGCAAGATGCAGTAGATGGTATCGAGTACAGTATATACATATAAGATGAGTAGTGTAGGGTATGTAAACAAAGTGGCATAGTTTAAAGTGGCCAGTGATACACGTATTACATAAAGATGTAGTAGATGATAGAGTACAGTATATACAGTGCCTTGCGAAAGTATTCGGCCCCCTTGAACTTTGCGACCTTTTGCCACATTTCAGGCTTCAAACATAAAGATATGAAACTGTATTTTTTTGTGAAGAATCAACAACAAGTGGGACACAATCATGAAGTGGAACGACATTTATTGGATATTTCAAACTTTTTTAACAAATCAAAAACTGAAAAATTGGGCGTGCAAAATTATTCAGCCCCTTAAGTTAATACTTTGTAGCGCCACCTTTTGCTGCGATTACAGCTGTAAGTCGCTTGGGGTATGTCTCTATCAGTTTTGCACATCGAGAGACTGACATTTTTTCCCATTCCTCCTTGCAAAACAGCTCGAGCTCAGTGAGGTTGGATGGAGAGCATTTGTGAACAGCAGTTTTCAGTTCTTTCCACAGATTCTCGATTGGATTCAGGTCTGGACTTTGACTTGGCCATTCTAACACCTGGATATGTTTATTTTTGAACCATTCCATTGTAGATTTTGCTTTATGTTTTGGATCATTGTCTTGTTGGAAGACAAATCTCCATCCCAGTCTCAGGTCTTTTGCAGACTCCATCAGGTTTTCTTCCAGAATGGTCCTGTATTTGGCTCCATCCATCTTCCCATCAATTTTAACCATCTTCCCTGTCCCTGCTGAAGAAAAGCAGGCCCAAACCATGATGCTGCCACCACCATGTTTGACAGTGGGGATGGTGTGTTCAGCTGTGTTGCTTTTACGCCAAACATAACGTTTTGCATTGTTGCCAAAAAGTTCAATTTTGGTTTCATCTGACCAGAGCACCTGCTTCAACATGTTTGGTGTGTCTCCCAGGTGGCTTGTGGCAAACTTTAAACAACACTTTTTATGGATATCTTTAAGAAATGGCTTTCTTCTTGCCACTCTTCCATAAAGGCCAGATTTGTGCAATATACGACTGATTGTTGTCCTATGGACAGAGTCTCCCACCTCAGCTGTAGATCTCTGCAGTTCATCCAGAGTGATCATGGGCCTCTTGGCTGCATCTCTGATCAGTCTTCTCCTTGTATGAGCTGAAAGTTTAGAGGGACGGCCAGGTCTTGGTAGATTTGCAGTGGTCTGATACTCCTTCCATTTCAATATTATCGCTTGCACAGTGCTCCTTGGGATGTTTAACGCTTGGGAAATGTTTTTGTATCCAAATACGGCTTTAAATTTCTTCACAACAGTATCTCGGACCTGCCTGGTGTGTTCCTTGTTCTTCATGATGCTCTCTGCGCTTTTAACGGACCTCTGAGACTATCACAGTGCAGGTGCATTTATACGGAGAATTGATTACACACAGGTGGATTGTATTTATCATCATTAGTCATTTAGGTCAACATTGGATCATTCAGAGATCCTCACTGAACTTCTGGAGAGAGTTTGCTGCACTGAAAGTAAAGGGGCTGAATAATTTTGCACGCCCAATTTTTCAGTTTTTGATTTGTTAAAAAAGTTTGAAATATCCAATAAATGTCGTTCCACTTCATGATTGTGTCCCACTTGTTGTTGATTCTTCACAAAAAAATACAGTTTTATATCTTTATGTTTGAAGCCTGAAATGTGGCAAAAGGTCGCAAAGTTCAAGGGGGCCGAATACTTTCGCAAGGCACTGTACATATACATATGAGATGGGTAATGTAGGGTATGTAAACATTATATTAAGTAGCATTGTTTAAAGTGGCTAGTGATATATTTTACATCAATTTCCATCAATTCCCATTATTAAAGTGGCTGTAGTTGAGTCAGTGTGTTGGCAGCAGCCACTCAATGTTAGTGGTGGCTGTTTAACAGTCTGATGGCCTTGAGATAGAAGCTGTTTTTCAGTCTCTCGGTCCCAGCTTTGATGCACCTGTACTGACCTCGCCTTCTGGATGATAGCGGGGTGAACAGGCAGTGGCTCGGATGGTTGTTGTCCTTGATGATCTTTTTGGCCTTCCTGTGACATCGGGTGGTGTAGGTGTCCTGGAGGGCAGGTAGTTTGCCCCCGGTGATGCGTTGTGCAGACTTCACTACCTTCTGGAGAGCCTTACGGTTGTGGGCGGAGCAGTTGCCGTACCAGGTGGTGATACAGCCCGACAGGATGCTCTCGATTGTGCATCTGTAGAAGGTTGTGAGTGATTTTGGTGACAAGCCACATTTCTTCAGCCTCCTGAGGTTGAAGACAACTCAAGTTGTAGAAACTGTTGTTTAAGAGTTTAGCATGGACGTCATTAAGCAGGAAAATATCCGTAATGAACTGTCATTATGATTTTCCATTCATCACATTTTTGGGAGGCTGTTTTCACTTCCCTGTGTGAGATTGACAGGTACACATGGACACAAGCCAAAATATGCAGCGTGGTTGACATTAGTATCAGAGAAGTTTGTTTTTGATCACTTCCTAATTCGATAATGACATGATTTTGATAGTTGTCAGGGGATCCTTGAATTTAGTTACAGAGCAATGGAACAGATCTGCTGTCAAGGCATAGCAACGTGGTGACGCAATCAATGATCAAAATCAACTCAAAGGTCTCTACAAGGTCAGACCGTTGGTTTTTGTTTCCATGCCATGTCAGACTATTCTGGTATACGCCTGTATAACAGTATACTGGGGAAGTTGTGTCAGTGTCTCCAGTGTCTTCTCTATGTCAGATCTAGTAGGCCTTATTTCACCACCTCTCTGAGAGATGGCGTGAAACTAGAGAGAGGGGGAGGGGAGTAACGTCACACCTGCCAAGGATTGGTTGACCACCATTTTGTTTTTGTTTGAGACTGTGACAATTGTTTTGGTTACTGACTTCACTACATGTGTATTGTAGTTATAGTTTGGTGTTTGCATAACACATTGCAGTACATCTTTGCTCCAGCATTGGCTTCATAGAGAGGTGGGAGTGAGAAACAGACATTTTGCTGCACGACTATCTTACTGCCAACCCAGTACTATTCAACTTAGCCACGCTGTCACTGCTCATACCACTTTCCATCTCAAGTTTCAGTTGAGAGGAACACATGAGATGAAAAAAAAATCTGCCCAATTTTGTCGCATGGAATGTTTTCAGTTCCTGTGGTGTGCTTGGGCCTGTGTGTGTTTGGAGCAGAGTAAGGGTAGGGGGTATGAGTGTAGTGAATACGCCTTGGTGAGAATATCAGCCTTTCAACCACACCTATTTATAGAGCTATGTCTTCTTACACAGAAAAGAGAAGCTAGGCTAGAAAAGCTAAAAATATACCACTTCTAACTGTAATGTCTGGTAGGGTTCACTCAGTTCTACCTAAACAGACGGCACGGTTATAGCAAAGCATTACCCGTTCAAAACAGATGAAGGTTCATGGAAAGGGGTTGCAGTCTGAAACTGGAGTAGGCCCAGTTTATTTTTTATTTCTACAATATGGTAATTTGACCAATGATATTAGGTCGTGCCAGTCCTTTTGGGTTCTGAAGTAGTGCTGTTATTCAGGAGAAATGAGTGATGATGCATATCATCCTACCTCTATTGTGAAAGTTTTCTACACTCGGAGAGCACCTGGTTTTTAGCAAGGCCGTTAGTTTAGTTTGTAAGCACACGCAGGATCAGAGACGAGAGATGAGATAGGGTTGAGTGACAGAGGGTAGTGGGGGTAGAGTTCAAGCTGCTACTGTTACAGACACAGCGATACTTTCCCCAGGACAGTAGCAGACAGTGAGCCACTTCAAGGTATCTAGAGAAAGCTTATTTCACAACACTAAAGCCCCCTCTACCCCCCTGCTTCCCCTGACACCCCCTCCTCTCCTCCCCCTCCCCCGGCTGCTTTCTCTCCGTCACAGGAAGTTGCGGTCGTACAAATGTCGTCAAAACTACTACAGAGTTCTGAGATCTTGCTCTTTCTACTTCCCCCCACCACCTCTCTCGGTTTAATACAAGCTAGGCCTCAAGGAGCCAACAGTCAGTTCACATGAGATTGCACATGAATGAGGGAGGCTCTCTCTTTGTCACATTTTCTCTCCTTCTCGTTCACTCTTTTTGTATGCTCCATGTTCAGTACCAGTGTTCCCAAGGCAGAATGGCAAATACATATTTCTACATGTTTTCATATTTCTACCCTACAAACCACAGCTGTTGACATGCAGGTTAAGTAAAGTGCTCATAGTTCATAGCTTATACAGATGTAGGATCTTAATTTGAGCCAGTTTGCTACAGCAGGAAAATAATCCTGCAGCAACAGGAAATGTGAATTATTATATGGTGAATATGATTATTTTTTTACTATAAATAAAGGTAGAGTCAATGAAATGATGATGCCACGAGCAGCACCGCAGATTTTGAGATGAGCAAGACTTCGCCCTCATAGCCACACACGGTATCTGTGTATGTGCACGGGTTCGCGTCACACTGTTCACAGCATGGTAGCCACAGTACCAAAACAGAGGAGACGTTGAGCCTCGCATTTCAAAGCTCTATTTTGTTTTGCAGAAAATGACCCACTATGCTGTTTACTTTCTGCATCTCATCCATATCATCCTATGATTCCTTCAGAAAGTATTTATACCCATTGACTTGTTCCATATTTTGTTGTGTTACAGCCTGATTTCAAAATGTATATTTTTTGGTTTCTGTCTCACCCATCTACACCCAATACCTCACAATGACAAAGTGAAAACATGTTTACATTTTTTTTGCTAATTTATTTAAAATGAAATCTAATTAACATAAGTATTCACCCCTGAGTCAACAATTTGTAGAAGCTGTTACGGTGAGTGAATGAGGACCCAAAAGCGAACTAACTTAAACAGAGCTTCTTTAATAACCAAACATAGGTAGGCTCAGATAGACCGGCAGATTCCGACAGGACAGGACAAGGTTACAGCAAACATGACGATAGTCTGGCTCAGGCATGAAACACAACAAACAAGAATCCGACAAGGACAGGAACAAAAACAGAGAGAGATATAGGGGACTAATCAGAGGGAAAAGGGGAACAGGTGGGAGAAGGGGTGACGAGGTAGTCAAGAGGAGACAAGGAACAGCTGGGGGAAAGCGGGGGAGAAAAGGTAACCTAATACGACCAGCAGAGGGAGACAGGGTGAAAGGAAAGGACAGAAAGACACAACATGACAATACATGACAGTACCCCCCCACTCACCGAGCGCCTTCTGGCGCACTCGAGGAGGAAACCTGGCGGCAACGGAGGAAATCCTCGATCAGCGCACGGTCCAGCACGTCCCGAGAGGGAACCCAACTCCTCTCCTCAGGACCGTACCCCTCCCAATCAACGAGGTACTGGTGACCACGGCCCCGAGGACGCATGTCCAAAATCCTGCGGACCCTGTAGATGGGTGCGCCCTCGACAAGGATGGGGGGGGGGGGGGAAGACGAGCGGGGGCGCGAAGAACGGGCTTGATACAGGAGACATGGAAGACCGGGTGGACGCGACGAAGGTATCGCGGAAGAAGAAGTCGAACTGCGACAGGATTAATGACCCGAGAAATACGGAACGGACCAATGAACCGCGGGGTCAACTTGCGAGAAGCCGTCTTAAGGGGAAGGTTCTGAGTGGAGAGCCAAACTCTCTGACCGCGACAATATCTAGGACTCTTAGTTCTACGCTTATTAGCAGCCCTCACAGTCTGCGTCCTATAACGGCAAAGTGCAGACCTGACCCTCTTCCAGGTGCGCTCGCAACGTTGGACAAAAGCCTGAGCGGAGGGGACGCTGGACTCGGCGAACTGAGATGAGAACAGCGGAGGCTGGTACCCGAGGCTACTCTGAAAAGGAGATAGCCCGGTCGCAGACGAAGGAAGCGAGTTGTGGGCGTATTCTGCCCAGGGGAGCTGTTCTGACCAAGACGCAGGGTTGCGAAAAGAAAGACTGCGTAAGATGCGACCAATAGTCTGATTGGCCCGTTCTGCTTGACCGTTAGACTGGGGGTGAAAGCCGGAAGAGAGACTGACGGAAGCCCCAATCAAACGGCAAAACTCCCTCCAAAATTGAGACGTGAATTGCGGACCTCTGTCCGAAACGACGTCTGACGGAAGGCCATGAATTCTGAAAACATTCTCGATGATGATTTGTGCCGTCTCTTTAGCAGAAGGAAGCTTAGCAAGGGGAATGAAATGAGCCGCCTTAGAGAACCTATCGACAACCGTAAGAATAACAGTCTTCCCCGCTGACGAAGGCAGTCCGGTGACAAAATCTAAGGCGATGTGAGACCACGGTCGAGAGGGAATGGGAAGCGGCCTGAGACGGCCGGCAGGAGGGGAGTTACCGGACTTAGTCTGCGCGCAGACCGAACAAGCAGCCACGAAACGACGCGTGTCATGCTCCCGGGTGGGCCACCAAAAACGCTGGCGAATGGAAGCAAGCGTACCCCGAACGCCAGGGTGGCCGGCTAACTTGGCAGAGTGAGCCCACTGAAGAACGGCCAGACGAGTAGGAACGGGAACGAAAAGAAGGTTCCTAGGACAAGCGCGCGGCGACGGAGTGTGAGTGAGCGCTTGCTTTACCTGCCTCTCAATTCCCCAGACAGTCAACCCGACAACACGCCCCTCAGGGAGAATCCCCTCGGGGTCAGTGGAGGCTACTGAAGAACTGAAGAGACGAGATAAAGCATCAGGCTTGGTGTTCTTAGAGCCCGGACGATAAGAAATCACGAACTCGAAACGAGCGAAAAACAGCGCCCAACGCGCCTGACGCGCATTAAGTCGTTTGGCAGAACGGATGTACTCAAGGTTCCTATGGTCAGTCCAAACGACAAAAGGAACGGTCGCCCCCTCCAACCACTGTCGCCATTCGCCTAGGGCTAACCGGATGGCGAGCAGTTCGCGGTTTCCCACATCATAGTTACGTTCCGACGGCGACAGGCGATGAGAAAAATACGCGCATGGGTGGACCTTGTCGTCAGAGAGGGAGCGCTGAGAAAGAATGGCTCCCACGCCCACCTCTGACGCGTCAACCTCGACAACGAACTGTCTAGAGACGTCAGGTGTAACAAGGATAGGAGCGGATGTAAAACGATTCTTGAGGAGATCAAAAGCTCCCTGGGCGGAAACGGACCACTTAAAGCACGTCTTGACAGAAGTAAGGGCTGTGAGAGGAGCTGCCACCTGACCGAAATTACGGATGAAACGACGATAGAAGTTCGCGAAGCCGAGAAAGCGCTGCAGCTCGACGCGTGACTTAGGGGCGGGCCAATCAATGACAGCTTGGACCTTAGCGGGATCCATCTTAATGCCTTCAGCGGAAATAACAGAACCGAGAAATGTGACGGAGGAGGCATGAAAAGTGCACTTCTCAGCCTTCACAAAAAGACAATTCTCTAAAAGGCGCTGGAGGACACGTCGAACGTGCTGAACATGAATCTGGAGTGACGGTGAAAAAATCAGGATATCGTCAAGGTAAACGAAAACAAAGATGTTCAGCATGTCTCTCAGGACATCATTGACTAATGCCTGAAAGACAGCTGGAGCGTTAGCGAGGCCGAAAGGAAGAACCCGGTATTCAAAGTGCCCTAACGGAGTGTTAAACGCCGTCTTCCACTCGTCCCCCTCCCTGATGCGCACGAGATGGTAAGCGTTACGAAGGTCCAACTTAGTGAAAAACCTGGCTCCCTGCAGGATCTCGAAGGCTGAAGACATAAGAGGAAGCGGATAACGATTCTTAACTGTTATGTCATTCAGCCCTCGATAATCTATGCAGGGGCGCAGAGACCCGTCCTTCTTCTTGACAAAAAAAAACCCCGCTCCGGCGGGAGAGGAGGAGGGGACTATGGTACCGGCGTCAAGAGCTACAGACAAATAATCCTCGAGAGCCTTACGTTCGGGAGCCGACAGAGAGTATAGTCTACCCCGGGGGGGAGTGGTTCCCGGAAGGAGATCAATACTACAATCATACGACCGGTGTGGAGGAAGAGAGGTGGCCCTGGACCGACTGAACACCGTGCGCAGATCGTGATATTCCTCCGGCACCCCTGTCAAATCACCAGGCTCCTCCTGTGAAGAAGAGACAGAGGAAACAGGAGGGATAGCAGACATTAAACATTTCACATGACAAGAGACGTTCCAGGAGAGGATAGAATTACTAGACCAATTAATGGAAGGATTATGACAAACTAGCCAGGGATGGCCCAAAACAACAGGTGTAAAAGGTGAACGAAAAATCAAAAAAGAAATGGTTTCGCTATGATTACCAGAAACAGTGAGGGTTAAAGGTAGCGTCTCACGCTGAATCCTGGGGAGAGGACTACCATCCAGGGCGAACAAGGCCGTGGACTCCCTTAACTGTCTGAGAGGAATGTCATGTTCCCGAGTCCAGGTCTCGTCCATAAAACAGCCCTCCGCCCCAGAGTCTATTAAGGCACTGCAGGAAGCTGACGAACCGGTCCAGCGTAGATGGACCGACAAGGTAGTGCAGGATCTTGAAGGAGAGACAGGAGTAGTAGCGCTCACCAGTAGCCCTCCGCTTACTGATGAGCTCTGGCTTTTACTGGACATGAAGTGACAAAATGACCAGCAGAACCGCAATAGAGACAGAGGCGGTTGGTGATTCTCCGTTCCCTCTCCTTAGTCGAGATGCGGATACCTCCCAGCTGCATAGGCTCAGCTCCCGAGCCGGCAGAGGAAGATGGTAGTGATGCGGAGAGGGGGGCAACGGAGAACGCGAGCTCCTTTCCACGAGCTCGGTGACGAAGATCAACCCGTCGCTCAATGCGAAAAGCGAGTTCAATCAGGGAATCCACGCTGGAAGGGACCTCCCGGGAGAGAATCTCATCCTTTACCTCTGCGCGGAGACCCTCCAGAAAACGAGCGAGCAAAGCCGGCTCGTTCCAGCCACTGGAGGCAGCAAGAGTGCGAAACTCAATAGAGTAGTCTGTTATGGATCGATTACCTTGACATAGGGAAGACAGGACCCTGGAAGCCTCCTTCCCAAAAACAGATCGATCAAAAACCCGTATCATCTCCTCCTTAAAGTCCTGATACTGGTTAGTACACTCAGCCCTTGCCTCCCAGATTGCCGTGCCCCACTCACGAGCCCGTCCAGTAAGGAGAGATATGACGTAGGCGACACGAGCAGTGCTCCTGGAGTAAGTGTTGGGCTGGAGAGAAAACACAATATCACACTGGGTGAGGAACGAGCGGCATTCAGTGGGCTCCCCAGAGTAACACGGCGGGTTATTGATTCTGGGCTCCGGAGATTCGAAAGCCCTGGAAGTGGCCGGTGGATCGAGGCGGAGATGGTGAACCTGTTCTGTGAGGTTGGAGACTTGGGTGGCCAGGGTCTCAACGGCATGTCGAGCAGCAGACAATTCCTGCTCGTGTCTGCCTAGCATCGCTCCCTGGATCTCGACGGCTGAGTGGAGAGGATCCGAAGTCGCTGGGTCCATTCTTGGTCGGATTCTTCTGTTACGGTGAGTGAATGAGGACCCAAAAGCGAACTAACTTAAACAGAGCTTCTTTAATAACCAAACATAGGTAGGCTCAGATAGACCGGCAGATTCCGACAGGACAGGACAAGGTTACAGCAAACATGACGATAGTCTGGCTCAGGCATGAAACACAACAAACAAGAATCCGACAAGGACAGGAACAAAAACAGAGAGAGATATAGGGGACTAATCAGAGGGAAAAGGGGAACAGGTGGGAGAAGGGGTGACGAGGTAGTCAAGAGGAGACAAGGAACAGCTGGGGGAAAGCGGGGGAGAAAAGGTAACCTAATACGACCAGCAGAGGGAGACAGGGTGAAAGGAAAGGACAGAAAGACACAACATGACAATACATGACAGAAGCACCTTTCATAGCGATTACAGCTGTGAGTCATTCCGGGTAAAGAGATTTCCACACCTGGATTGTGCAACATTTGCCCATTATTCTTTTCAAAATTATTAAAGCTCTGACAAATTGGTCATTGATCATTGCTAGTCAACCATTTTCAGGTCTTGCAATATATTTCCAAGTAGATTTAAGTCAAAACTATAACTCGGCCACATTCACTGTCTTCTTGGTAAGTGACTCCAGTGTAGTTTTGGCCTTGTGTTTTAGGTTATTGTCCTGCTGAAAGGTGAATTCATTTCAAAGTGTCTGGTGGAAAGCAGACTGAACCAGGATTTTCTCTAGGATTTTTGCCTGTGCTTAGCTCCATTCCGTTTTTTTTTTTTTTTTC
Organism: Oncorhynchus mykiss; assembly: GCF_013265735.2. Classification (NCBI taxonomy): domain Eukaryota; kingdom Metazoa; phylum Chordata; class Actinopteri; order Salmoniformes; family Salmonidae; genus Oncorhynchus; species Oncorhynchus mykiss. Next base: position 25,699,494 of record NC_048585.1, on the reverse strand, counting down.
CTGAAAATCTCCAGAGTTCTTAAAGATTACAAACATACCCATAACATGATGCAGCCACCACTATTCTTGAAATGGAGAGTGGTACTCAGTAATGTGTTGTATTGGATTTGCACCAAATATAACGCTTTGTATTCAGGACAAAAAGTTACTTTTTTTGCCACATTTTTTGCAGTGTTACTTTAGTGCCTTGTTGCAAACAGGATGCATGCTTTGGAATATTTTGATTCTATAAAGGCTTCCTTCTTTTCTCTCTGGTTAGTATTGTGGAGTAACTACAATGTTGTTGATCCATCCTCAGTTTTCTTCTATCACAGCGATTAATTAAAATCTGTAACCGTTTTAAAGTTACCATTGGCCTCGTGGCAAAATCTCTGAGCGGTTTCTTTCCTCTCCGGCAACTGAGTTGGGAAGGACGCCTGCATCTTTGTAGTGACTGGGTGTATTTATACACCATCCAAAGTGTAATTAATAACTTCACCATGCAAAAAGGGATATTCAATGTCTGTTTTTTAACCTCCCTGGTCTTTGTGGTTGAATCTGTGTTTGAAATGAACTGCTTGACTCTGACATTGCTCGATCTGATATTTCTTAATTCCTTTCTTTTTTTACTTTTTGGATTATGTGTGTTTTGTTCTTGTATTGCTAGATATTACTGCTCTGTTAGAGCTAGAAACATAAGCATTTCACTACCCCTTCAATAACATCTGCAATACTGCATACTGGACCAATAAACTTTGATTTGATTTATTGGACGTTTTTGTAGGGGTTCATAGGTTTTTCATAAGAGAGAATCAAGTCTGAAATTTCAAAGTAGCTCCCATTAAAGGTTGACCTATGGAATGCCACATTTACATTACCTTGAGCCTCTCTGGTGGAAACGTTAGACTGTCAGGAGGGTGTGTTCTGTTTTACTGGGGACAGGAGAGAGAGAGCGAGAGGGAGAGAGAGAGAGAGGGGGGGCAGTCTAAGAGAAATTAAACCAATATCACTCTCCTCCTGTAGTGGCTGATATTTAATTTATCCACTGCAGCTTTGGTGTATGACCCACCACCCCTATGCAGGCTGTCTGTCTGTCGGTGGCAGGCCCAACGCGCCACGCTCCCCCGCAGGTGATAACAGATTAAAACGTATTCCATTTCATGCCTCAGGCTACCAAATACAATCCATGTGGGGCTGTCTCTCGCCCTGCGCCCCCCCTGTGCCCCCCCCCCCCCAGGCCCCCCTCTGTGCTGGGAGCGACCGAGTCAGTTCACTGGGCTAAGCCGGAGAGATGGTAGCCCGCTAGATTACAGGGCATCTGAGGAAATTAGTCTATGTGAGTTTGTGTGTGTGTGTGTGTGAGTGTGATGGTGTGTGTGTGTGTGTGTGTGTGTGTGTGTGTGTGTGTGTGTGTGTGTGTGTGTGTGTGTGTGTGTGTGTGTGTGTGTGTGTGATGGATGGAAGTGTACATGTGTGCAGGGTAATGTCATGTCATGTCGTTTCAGGTGACCCACGTGCTGTATATCACACCCCTCTGCCTTCTGTTTTAGATTTTGCTCTAGTGTGAATTTCCTTGCAAGGGTTTCAATGGCTACGACATGCCGTTACATTTGAGAGTGGGTTGACATGTTGGTTTTGTAACTTTTGACCCCTGGCCTCAAAGTTTCATTTCATATCACTGGATGCAAACAACTATTCTCTTGAAACTCAATTTAAGGTGACAAAGTGTTTCTTTCCAATATAAGGAAGTGGGCACGGGATTCGCCATCTTGTAGCTTCAGTTTCGTTCCAACATTCCGAGATGGAATGATGTCACTGGATGAAATGAGAGAAACCTAACCCATGCTGCTTCCTGAAAAGGTGGGTTCCTTGAACCAGGAAAAGGAACTCATTACTAGTGCTCAAAGAGTTTCCCTTCACTGACCAGTCCTCTATTCCCCTCCACAAGGCATCCTGTTCTACTTTAGACATACTATGATATTAGCCCAAGCTGCGTAGGCCTAGATATGTGATGATACATTACAACTGAATCTATGTAGCCCTATATTTGGATCATTTTCCATTCTGGGTGGTAGATCTAGGTTATATGACACATTGCAAATAAATCAATGTAGGCGGTCTATAAATGCCTTATCACAAAGACAGAAGCTTATCCTCAGATTGTCTCTGTTATTACAGTACTTCTGTACAGAGGCATCATTGCTCATTGCTCTACAGCCCCTGCTGCTATGCCTATCTCCATACCCATCTATCTTGGCCAAGTTGTCGCTCTAATCTGCCATGAAACTAGGTGTTGATGGTGTCGTCAGATAGCCGATTAGACACCACGCCGCCGCAAAGCCAACACTCATGTCAATTAGGGAGGCGGACTGTGTGTCGATGTTAGAATCATACGAACGGACTTCAGAAAGTACGCAGTACACCCAGGGAATTGTCACAGATGAATGCAGGGATTGAAGAATATGTTTTGTGTTGTTTTGTCCAGTACTTTGCTGACGTCTCAGTTTTGAATTGATGACCTCCTACTGAGAGAAAGAACTAGCATTGTCACAACAGAATCACTACTTCTGCTCCTGTGAAGCTTTAAGCCCCCTCCCCCATCCTCCTCCTATTCCTCAACTGCCTCTTCTCTCACTTTTCCTTCCAAGACGAGAGGAACGGTGTGAGAGTTTGACAATGCCAGGCTTGAGTAAACCCGCTCTGTAATTCTAACACTCAGTTATAAAATGACCTCCTAAGTACCAAAGATTACCTTATGAAACGACAGCTCGAGATTGACTGCATCTAGTTTGTTGGCTTAATTCTGCCAAAAATACAAAATATAAAAATATAGATTTATTTCGGTCTTTATTAACCAAGCCGGGATCATCTCTGCTTATTCCAAATATTCCTCTTTGTCTGAGCGGAAATCATGGAAGATCCTACACAAATATATATTTTACCATTTAAAAAAAAAGTTCAACAGAAGTTTAGTATATTGAGGCGTCCACAATTCCTGTGTGAATATAGAGCGAGTGAGAAGTCTCTGGTCAGATTATTGAAGGGTTTAGTAGCATTTAGACTGTCTCATCACACACACAGGCCTACTCTCATTTCACTCTGTAGTGATTTAGGATCCCACTGCATTAGGGCCGCTTAGAGAAGAACGAGAGAAACGCTGCAAAATGGAAGAGAGAGGGAGAAGTCAAGCGATTGAGATGTACATGCATGTGGATACTGTATCTCAGCTGTGCACATTGGAGTATGTGTGTGTGTGTGTGTGTGTGTGTGTGTGTGTGATTTCTCTCTGTATCTCGCTCCCACCGAGAAGTGCTGGCTGATTATGAACATGATTAGTTGATTATTAGAGGGGGGAGGTGTGTGTGTGTGTTTATTCCCCACCACCACACCTAACTTCTCCCTCTCCATATTTATTTTGTTGTCTACTGTAGCTGTCACACTTCATCATTACGGCATGCTTAAATAAGTCTGATAGCTACCTACTGTGGTATGAATGACCAACCGGTGTTGTTTGTACCATTACACGACAAACACTCACCTACATGCTATCTCCTCTATTCAGTAGCTGTGTTACACCAGACACTGGCTGGCTGACTGGCTGTCCTGCTCATTTCACTGTGCTAGTTTCTCTCCAACTGACTGCTGGAGGGTGGGGATTCGTAAGCCAATGAGATGAGAGGATAATGAAAGGGAGAATTAAGTCATTAATCGGACCTTTTTATTCATTCCTCTGAGCACTTTTATATGGGAGGGATTCCATCACTGGTGTGTGTGTGTGTGTGTGTGTGTGTGTGTGTGTGTGTGTGTGCGCGAGTGCGTGTGCGCGTGCGTGTGCGCGTGCGTGTGCGTGTGTGTTTGGCACAGGGAGACTACAATGAAATATACATTAAGTTAACAAAAGGAGAGCGGGGAGAGAAGAAAGAGAGAGAGAGAGAGAGGGTATATATACATTACCAGGTAATAGAGTGAGTGATGAAAGGGGAGGCGTAACATAGCAGATTGAGATTTGACCATGCATATTTAAGGGAAGAAAGAGAATGTGAGGGGACCCGTTCACTCCACTGTCATCCTCAGTGTGGAAGATGTCCTTGTAATCAACCCCATCTATTAACTCTTAAATGGCCAATGAAAAGGTTTTATTGTCCACCCCAGTGCTCCTTAGCTCAGAGAATGGTTCCATCGGTTCGATTCGTTCCAAAGAGAGTAATACTCTTAATCTGATGGGGGAGTCAGGCACTCGTTGTATAACAGTGACTTGCCAATATACTGTATCTGCAAGATGGGTTTCCCCATAGATGAAGTCATTTATTGTAACACACCAACGTTTCAAAGCCCTGCAGAGGATTGTGGCTCTTTGCTGATTGTTATGAGTGGATCAGGTAAAGAACAGGTATGCTGAAACAGAGGGGCCAGTGTAGAGGTGTGACACACACACACGCACACACACACACACACACACACACACACACACACACACACACACACACACACACAAACACACACACACGGGAAACCAGACTTTCAGTTGGTGATGTTTCCTGCCTGTGTGTATCACAGGTGTGTCTGAGTTTGACTCCTGCTCCATCCATGTGGTTGTGCTTTATTAGACCACAAACTGACACCAGCAGTCTGTGTGTGTGTGTGTGCATATTTGTGTGTGTGAACAACAGCAACACAAGTTCTGTCCTCCTGGAGAGACGGCCCTTAAACACCCTCACCTCCTAAATAACACTGTCAACACAACCACTTTATAGCAAGTTCTTTGTGCACCTCTACCCCACTTCCACACAGGGAACATTAGTCTGAACTTATTTGTGTTTAGCGTGTGTTCACTTCCACAGAGGGAACATTAGTCTGAACTTATTTGTGTTTAGCGTGTGTTCACTTCCACAAAGGGAGCATTAGTCTGAACTTTTTTGTGTAGCTCATGTTCACTCTTTAAGAGGAGCAAGCCATCGATGGAGCTGTTTATCTGAACCCGCTACAAAGCTAGGATTAGGGGCCTGTATGTCTTTGAGGTCTGCACGAGCCTTAATCCTTTTCTGGATGTCACCTGTCATCTCTCTCTAATCACCCTCCAACTTTCCCTTGCTTCTTTCTCTTCCCTCTCTTCTCTCACGCCTCCTCCCAATTGGCCTACAGCTCTCCTACTACTATCTGCTGATCACAACTGGCTTTCAGATGTTTCCTGGCAGAGAGGAAGAGAGAAATGAAGAGAGTGAGGGATAGAGAGAGGAAGGATGGAGAGCGTTATGGAGAGATGGGTTTAGGGATATCAGGGTTCATATGCAGAGAAGTATGGTGGGGGGCGTGCACACACACACACACGCACGCACGCACGCACGCACGCACGCACGCACACACACACACACACACACGCACACACACACACACACACACACACACACACACACACACACAGGCTCCAACAGAGGGGCATTTTCCATGGCTCACAGCCTAATACCACCCTGGGGCTCTGCATCTAGCTCTCTCTCTACCTCTCCATCTCTCTGTCTGTCTCTCATTCTCATCCCCCTTTCTCTCTACATTTCTCTGTTTTACCTTTATGTCCTCTCACGACTCTCTTTCTATATCTATCTAGCTCTCATCTCCCTCCTCTCACTCCCTTCCTGTTTGACTGCCTTTATCTCTCTCTTTCCTTCCTTTCTCTCTGTATGTATTATCTATATATCCATCCATCCTTCAGTCTATCTCTCCATCCATCTCCCTCCATCTCCTCCTCTCAGCTTGCATCATGTTTAATGTGATATATTTATCCTGCATATAATGGCCGCAGCTGTCCATTAGTAAATTATGAAATTTAATCGTAACAATTATGAGAATCCATAACGATTACCACAGCATTTCCTATTTTCATTTACCCCTGATGCTTTTGTTGCGGGCCATGAATCCTAACTTCCTTATCTCTCTCCCTCTCTCTCGTTCTCTCCGATTTATAAAACTTTTTCAATCTCTCCCACTCCCCCTAGAACGACTCACAGACACTCCGCTCATTTGTGCTGCGCTAATCGAAAGAGAATGAAAGGAAAAACCTCTCATTAGGTACTGAGGGGCCCCTCATCACATTAAGCTCTCTCTCTCTCTCTCTCTCTCTCTCTCTCTCTCTCTCTCTCTCTCTCTCTCTCTCTCTCTCTCTCTCAGGGCTGTGGTAGTGAAGCTGGGGTTTGAGACTGAGGAATCTGATAGGGATAAACCAATTTGCCATCCACACAAACATCCCAGCAGGCTGACGCCCCCGCCACTCCCTCCACCCCCGCCTGCCCCTCGCCCACCCAGCTCCCAGCGCACTGTTAAGATGGTGGTCGGAGAGGCCAGCAATTAGGTTTTAATTAGGCTGCATAATTAGGGGCAGGCAGGAAGTATCAGACGCCGGGATGATTGTGTTCTGGCCTGGAGGAGGAGGAGAGCTGGACTCTAATGGAGCTGAATGCTGCTGCAGACCACAGCCACAGAATTGGAGGTAGGTTTCTGTGCTTTGTCTGGAAATATATACAATTAATGCTAACTTACAGTAAGTGCAGGTGAATCGAGATGAGATCCAAAAATAGATAATGATCCAATAAAATGATATTTGATTGGATCAATATTACATAGACAGACACAATTATTCCCTTTTAAGATACCCCCCCCCCCCCCCCCCCTATAAAATAACCCTATTAGTAAACATCTTCCTTGGGGAGGCTATGGGGATCTCAGCAGAGCCCTCTATACCCCCCACCACCCCACCCTCCCTTCCCTTATCAGCAGAGAGAGGACCAGACACTGCCTCCCATTGCACACACACACACACACACACACACACACACACACACACACACACACACACACACACACACACACACACACACACACACAATGTCACGAGGCTAATCTTGTCGCGCCTCGGAACCCAATTAAAAAAACAGAGATGTGTCGCTGCCAACATCAGGAATCTAATCACATTCCAGGAAAGGCAAGTCATTTCCCTGGCTTTCTGTTGGGGTCGAGATAGAGATGGAGAACCAGCCACATCTATGCCCCCAGAAATCACCCTGAGGAGGGGAGCAGGGGCAGGGGGGCCTGAGCTCATCACTCTGGGGGCCTGAGTTAGCCCTGGGGGAGCGGGGTGGCGTGTGTATGTGTGTGTGTCTGTGTGAGGCGTAAAGGGAATAGTGCATCAGTTTGCATAGCTAGATGGTTAGAATCATATCAAGGGTAATGATGCTCTGTGTGTCAAGACAACTGAAAATATCCTCCAAATCCCTTTAAAATAATAAGGAAGTGTTTCTATTTTGAATACGCAGACTCAACACTAAATGCTGACAAGTTCATGTCAGTATCAATCATGCAGGTATTTGTGGTCTGCGTGAATTTATGTGTACAGTATGTGTCTTTGTTTGTGGGAATGTGTGTGTGTGTCTGTGTGTGTGTGTGTGTGTCTAGTCGACATATGTATGTACCTGGGTATTTTTCCAGGGAAAATATTTTAGCCTGTAATTTTCCTAACTCCATTATCCCATTTTGGAAAAACAACAGTTGGGAGAGAAGGGGGTTTGTGTGTATGGTTCAGGTGGGGGGTGTCGGGGGGAGGATACGTAGAGGTGGGCAGTTCATGACCTGGTTAGGAATGCAGTCACCCCTTAGCAGAGTGCCACAGGGACTTTACACCAGGGGGAAACTCTATACCTTAAGTAAAACCCCCTGTCAATCACAGCTAACGGGGTCCTGCCGAGGGAGGGCAGCCTCTCTGCCTGCCTGTCTGTCTGGGCACAGTCAGCGAAGTATGTTCACACATGCATGCACAATGTTTTGGGTTAAAATTTTTTCTCTTTTCTGTCTTCCTCAATTTGGTACATCTCTCTCTCTCTCTCTCTCTCTCTCTCTCTCTCTCTCTCTCTCCCCCCACCCACCACCCACCCACCAAGTCCACCAGAGTTATGGAGGATAGTGGTGGTGGTAGAGATGAGATAGAAGCATACAGAGCTGACAGCTTCCTTCCTCACAGTAAACACGGCCGTGCCACTTAGACAGGGGTCAGGGACAACACACACCAACCACTCCCCTCTCCGCCTACTATTCTAGTCCCTGCTACACACACCCAGACCCTAGTCTAAACTATCTACACCCAGACCCTAGTCTAAACTATCTACACCCAGACCCTAGTGTAAACTATCTACACCCAGACCCTAGTGTAAACTATCTACACCCAGACCATATTCTAAACTATCTACACCCAGACCCTATTCTAAACTATCTACACCCAGACCCTATTCTAAACTATCTACACCCAGACCCTGTTCTAAACTATCTACACCCAGACCCTAGTGTAAACTATCTACACCCAGACCCTATTCTAAACGATCTACACCCAGACCCTAGTGTAAACTATCTACACCCAGACCCTATTCTAAACTATCTACACCCAGACCCTAGTCTAAACTATCTACACCCAGACCCTAGTGTAAACTATCTACACCCAGACCCTATTCTAAACTATCTACACCCATACCATATTCTAAACTATCTACACCCAGACCCTAGTGTAAACTATCTACACCCAGACCCTATTCTAAACTATCTACACCCAGACCCTATTCTAAACTATCTACACCCAGACCCTATTCTAAACTATCTACACCCAGACCCTATTCTAAACTATCTACACCCAGACCCTAGTGTAAACTATCTACACCCAGACCCTATTCTAAACTATCTACACCCAGACCCTAGTGTAAACTATCTACACCCAGACCCTAGTGTACACCCAGACTTTACAGGCACCATCTATATCCAAAGTATAGGGAAACCAAATCCAGAAACACATCTACCTAAACCTGAGACTCATAGTAACTATACATCAAACTACCCAAACCATAAACAGGGATCAGGGTCTACAGACACATACCAGTGAGTTCCTTCCCAGTTCCCAGGGTCCTTGGCAACATTACCTGATGGCATCCTTCACCTTTCATCTCCTCACAAACCCCCCCCACATCTCACCACTCTTCTCACCTCCTTCCCCTCACCCCTCTCAGCAGCCGCTAAGGGTTCTATTCTAGGCCTGGTGGAGTGTTGGGGAGAGTACTGAGATAACAGTGTGTCAACAGCTCCGTCCCAGTCCTCTATCTGGTATTCTACTGCTTTTCACTCTAATGAGAACCCTCTGACTGACACACATCACTCATCCTCATTCTGCACCGTCATTGTTCCATTCTTTGGAATGAAAAAACAAAACAAAAACTGGTCGGAAATAGATAACAGACAACAATCTTTAAATACAGTACTTTACGTAACTTAACAAGTATTATACAGTATATCACATAAGTCTGATCTACAAAGAGGGGTGTTTGTGACCACATCAGAACGGGGGGCCACTGTAAAGGACTCTTTTAAGGTCAGCTCGTGGTCTAGACTCTAGGGTTTGTGGTTGCTTTAGGTGACGGTTGGTCTGTTTAGCCGGCCTGTTTAGAGGCAGGCGTGGGGTTACCGAGCCATGAACCAGTGTGTGTGTGTGTGTGTGTGTGTGTGTGTGTGTGTGTGTGTTAACCACTATTCATCTCTTTCATTCCCTTTCCCTATTTTAGATAGCATTAATAATACCTTGTTACAGATCAAACCACACCAACACACATTGTTATGTCAGTTGCTTGTCAACGACTTGAAATGAACATGATTGTCATTTGCTCATTTCAATCAATTCATTCTCTTTCATCTTTTTTGCAGTGTGACATTCATTTATTTACTCAGAATATTCTGCTTTTAACATCCATTAATTATTTACCAAATGAGTTTGTAGAATCCAGAAGAACTCCTTTGACGAGAGAGAGACAGACAAGGAGGGAGTGAGACAGAGAGAGAGAGAGACAGAAAGTGAGGGAGCGAGAGAGAGAGACAGACAGAGAGAGCAAGAGAGACAGACAGAGGGAGGGAGAGGGAGAGAGAGAGACAGAGAGGGAGAGAGACAGAAAGAGAAGGAGCGAGAGAGAGAGAGAGAGAGACAGAGAGAGCAAGAGACAGACAGAGGGAGGGAGAGGGAGAGAGAGAGAGAGAGAGAGAGAGAGGGAGAGAGACAGACAGAGGGAGGGAGAGAGAGGGAGAGAGAGAGAATAAGTCATTGAATGACGTTGGCTCCGCAGGGATCTGCACGTGGAGGGATCTGCCTGTGCTAGATGCGGTTTCCAATGTTCTAATTGAAGTTTGTCTTTTGAAGTAATTAAGATAAGACAAAATAATTGCTATTATAGCGGAGTAATTAAGCCATGCCTGTGTTTTTTTTTCTACCTTAATTTAACAGATGCTTTTCTTCATCAACAATGATGCCTGCTGCCGTCGGTCTGCAAGTGAGTGTGTTGACTCTGCACGATGCTTTCATCTCTGTTTGTGTTAACTTTGGCCTCAGATCACATTACTGACCACTGAACTTGGAGAAAGCACACACAGGCATATGCTCATATATGCTTTGTTTCTGTTGTCTCACACAGTAACATACACGCACGCACACACACACACACACACACACACACCCACGCACACAGAGACTGGGTAAGGACAGGAAAAGGTAGCCATGCTTTGGGAGCCCTGCAGCCCCTCATGACCAGGTTAGCAAAGTAAAGCCACGGCCCACTAGAAGTGTATTTATACAAATAAATGACTACCCGCCTCAGTACTCCCATAACCCTTCTACTGAACTCTGTGTGACCCACCCATTGTGTGTGTGTGTGTGTGTGTGTGTGTGTGTGTGTGTGTGTGTGTGTGTGTGTGTGTGTGTGTGTAACAACAGAGACATTGCATTCAAAACAGTTGATGGCCTATGAATCCTTGCTGGTGTTAGTTGGTACTACGGCTGGCTCTGTCATTTCTACTAGCAGTTAGTAAGTCATGTGTAAATGCATCCCACATTGTTGGAGTTTCTCTTCTATGTTGACCAGAGACAAAGGTATTCCAGCCAAACTGTGAAGAGGTATCTGGGATGTTTCATACACGTTTGAATCCCACAACACAGTTCATAACCACACACACACGCTTACACGATCTCTCGCTCTCTCTCTCTCTCACACACACACACACACACACACACACACACACACACACACAGAATGGGTGCAGGATAACGAAGAATTCAGAAGTGGAACTGACAGTGTTTGAACTACTTTGCAGATATGTAACAAATTACAGCTGGCTGATACATTGTTTAGTTCCTCCAGCCATTCAGGATGCCCTTTTCAGTTTCAATGACTCAATATTTTGGACAAAAATGGACGAATGTAAACAGGGCTGGGAATGTCAATACAATAAAACTAGCATAGGCAATGATCACAAGTCAGTCATCACGTGGCTAATAGGTGAGCTTATTTATTTGTGTAGCTATTTATTTAGTAAGCTAAAAACACGGAGCCTAACGTTAGCTAACGTTAGCTAGTTAGCTGCTGTGAGGATGTTGTCATTGGTGAATGGCTGACTTTTTCCCCTCCATTTTTCTGTGGCTACAGCTAGAGATGCAGGTGTCATTTGGTTAGCTAGCAAGCAATGTGAATCACTTTGCTATCTAGCTATACTGAACTTGAACAACTGTTATCCACAGTTAGTGTATCCCTTAGTTGTCAATCAAATGTATTTGGTATTGATCAAATGGGCGGGCAGGCAGGCAAGTTCCCATTCAGTTGTCAAATTGTGGGTTGGGACAAGCATGGATTGGCAGGCAGGGCAGTGAAGTTAGCATTATATTAAAGATCAATACCTCTTCAACGGAACATGTCAGGATGATATGCATGTTATATTCTAAATCTGCTGACGATGGGGAACAAGTTACACCCTTTATTTTTGCTGTTCGGTTCCGCGTTCCAAAAATGATTTGACTTTCATTTCTATGGCTGATTCTCTGTGTAGTCGCAGCTAAGAGACCAAAACTTCAATAGCTTTGTAACCGTATGACATAGAAATCTCAAACTAACTGTAATATGTTCAGGGACCTGTCCTCTCCAATCCACGGCAATTACTTTTCTATGGTTTGTCTTTGGCTATTTTAATTGAAATATATTTAATTATGTCAAAAATACTTACTTAAAACTTCAACAGCTTCCATCACAAATTTTAAATAAATATTTTTTATACTTTAAGAAAATACATTGTTTGAAAACAGCCAAAGAAAAAAAGATACAAAAGTAATTGCCGTAGATTGGACAGGCGAGGTCCCTGAAACAATAACAGTTGGTTATATTCATGTAAGTCCTATGGGGTGGATGCTATTGAATTCTCTGTGAAGTAAATACAAATTAATAGCACTTTTAAAAAAGCTAAACAAATTGCTGTGAATCAGAGAGAATAGGTTTCTGAACAATGTCAAATTGATTTGAGAGCTATATGTAGGCAAGGGGATACCTAGTCGGGGGGCTGCCATAATAGACATCCACAGTGGGTTAACTGCCTTACTCAGGAGCAGAATGACAGATTTTTACCTTGTCAGCTCGGGGATTCGATCCAGCAACCTTTCAGTTACTGGCCCAACGCTCTAACCACTAGGCTCCCTGCCACCCCTGTCATGTGCTTAAGAAGCTATCAACATTTTTCATTAACATGCAAAAGTAGGCGTTGCAGTTTTGAGATGGTCCCTTAACCCTCTGAGCAGAGGAGAGCAACGTTTTAGCCACATTTTGCCTCCATAAAGAAAAATATGCCACCAAATTGCTAAAACAAGAGGTGTAACTGGTTCGCTATCGTTAGCTGATTCAGAATATGTCCTTTATATCATTCTTGCATGTTCCAATGCAGATGTACAGTATTAACGAGTAAAGTCAGAATCTTTAATATACAGCTAACTACACCACACTTTGACAGGCAAGCTACAGAAGGGCGATCAGGCTAATAATCCCCATCGTTTATCAATGCAATTTTGACAGCCAACTACAAGCTGAAAATTTTTGAGAGGTTTGATCTACTGTTCCCTCTGTAGATTTGATCTCATCTTGCTCTGGCTAACATTAGTTGTTGATCTTATTCTTTATGTGCATAGGCAACTATGGCAGAGAGAGCCTACCACATTTCCCAAATGTAACAGGACTCCCTTGGTATTTACATATTGCAGAAATCCATTCAGGTGTATTTTGTGGCTTTAGTGAATGCGTTCTAATGAGCTAAAGTCACGCTCTTGCTACTGCCTCGTAAATACACAGTGAACAATGTCACTAGTAGCTGAATTTGTCACTAGAATTTTTTACTGGTAAAAGTCGCTGGAGGGGTTGCTCAATATTGTAGACAGCGCTGCCCGTGTGGCAAATGGCTTGTTAGCATATAGGCCTACTTTAGCTCTGATTAGCTATGGCTCATCGGTCGGCGTAGACTCTAGTCCTGGACAAGACAGATGTTTTTATTCGGTTTTATTCACTGCAGTGTCTGTTAATTGTGAGGTTCTGCATTGGAGATGACCGGATACCAACGGTGTCTGAGCAACCCGTCAAGAGTCTGGGTAGATGGTACAACGAAAGCCTCCGGGATAAAGATCAAGTGCAGCAAGTAAGGCAGGACATCGCCGACGGTCTTGAGAACATCAACAATACCCTACTGCCTGGGAGGCTCAAGCTTTGGTGCCTACAGTTTGGACTTCTCCCCCGGGTAATGTGGCCACTCAACGTCTATGAGGTCCCAATAACAACAGTGGAGAAGATGGAGCGAACCATTACCCCATACGTGAAGAAATGGCTGGGTGTCCCACGATGCCTGAGTAACATCGGCCTCTATGGCAAAGGGGTCCTTGAACTACCTCTTACAAGTCGAGTACAAGTGCTCTAAAGTAAGACTTCAGATGACATTGAAGGACTCCAAAGACCAGACCATTAGCAAGGCTGCACCTCCCCTACAAACTGGACGGAAATGGACATCATCCAAGGCTGTGCAGCAAGCAACATCAGCCCTGAGACACCAAGACATTGTGGGGAATATCCAGCATGGAAGAGGAGGCTTTGGCCTGGCAGCAAGTTAACCAACGTTCCATAAGGCAACAACATCTGAACGCAGGAAGCTGGTGGTCGAGGAGGTGCGCAGACAGGAGGAGACTGCAAGAAGTGCAAAGGCTGTCTCTCTTGCTAAACAAGGGCAATGGACGTGGTGGGAAGGCCTGGAGAGGAGAAAGATCAACTGGAGTGAGCTTTGGCAAATGGAGGCAAGCAACATCAGCTTCATCATAAGAGCTGTTTATGATGTGCTTCCATCACCAAAAAACCTACATCAATGGTATGGCGAGGACTCGACCTGCCCCTTCTGCCCAGCTCCAGTCACTCTCAGGCATATAATGACAGGTTGCAAGACCAGCCTCTCACAAGGCTGCTACACCTGGAGGCACAATCAGGTCCTCAAGAGCCTGGCTGCAGCACTTGAGACCAAGAGGAGTGCAACCAATTCATTACCTCCATAAACAAGCAATCCCGTCAAAACAACAATATTCATCCGGGAGGGACAGAAAAGGCCCAAGCATCCTCCTACGAAGCCAGAAACTGGACACCTAGCCATGGCCCGGGACTGGAAGATGCTTGTCGATATTGGCCAGCAACTCATTTTTCCACCTCAGATTGCTTCTACCAACCTTAGGCCAGACATGGTACTCTGGTCCCCTTCACGAAAGGCTGTGTACATCATAGAGCTCACATTCCCGGAAAACTCTGTTGAAGAGGCTTACGAGCGTAAGAAACTGCGCTACACAGAGTTGGCAGCAGACGCAACTCAGCGTGGCTGGAATGCAAAAGTCTGGCCAGTTGAAGTGGGATGCAGAGGATTCGTGGCTTCTTCCACCATCAGGTTGCTGAAAGAACTTGGAATCCATGGACAGGCTCTGCAGCAGACCGTCAGAGCAGTTTCTCAAGCATCTGAAAGAGGCAGCCAGTGGATCTGGATCAAACGGAAGGACCCTTGCTGGGCTATAACTTCATGACCCCCCACCCCCTCCTGAGAACCCAATTCAGATCCCTCCAACTTGAGGAGGGCATATGAGGTATGCGGTCAGCTGTAGGGCTGGGTCAGGGAAGAGGACGCCCCTGCCTTGCATAGTCCCTTGGGACATCTTAATTGGGCATGGGACACAAGCTAAGGCTTGATCACCCTTTAGCTGGCCACCTTTGATGAGGGTGTTTAGTGATTAAAGGCCGAAACACCCACTGATTCGAAGGCACACTACTGAGGATGTGTCCCAAAATTGACATCTTAATCCAGTCTAAGAAATAAACCTCCCATGCCACTCTGTCAACATCACGGCAAATCTCATGCGAGTGCATTCCATCTATTGGCACCATGGACAGTCATTAACATCTCATCCGGTGTTTTATGATTCCAAACGCATAGCCCCTTTCCCACTCCATTGCTATAGACTTTTCACAAATTCCCAAATATTCTATGAATTTATGAAAACATGAAAATGGGGGGGGTGTAAAATCCTGTCAGTTCCACTTTAAACGGTGGCCATTTTTGTGTGTTTGTGTGTGTGCATATCTGTTGTTGTGCGTGTGAGTGAATGAGAGCCACAGGGAAGGGCTTGTCTCAGACTGTTGTTTCAGCGTTGGCACAGCGTCAGACTGCCAGCCTAATCCATGGCCCCCTCAGAGCTTGGACACAACTAAAGCAGGTAATACACACCTCCTCCCACTGAACACAATCCTCACCCACCACTGGACCAGAGAACAGTGTGTGTGCACAAGCAGGTGTGTGTAAATCAAATCAAATTGTATTGGTTACGTACATATGGTTAGCAGATGTTATTGCGAGTGTAGCGAAATGTTTATGCTTCTAGATCCGACAGTTCAGCAGTATCTAACAGGTCATATATAACAAATTCCACAACAAAACGTAATACAAACAATCTAGTAAAGGAATGGCATGAGAATATATAAGTTAAAAATATATGGATGAGCAGTGACAGAGCGGCGAAGATGCAATAGAGAGTAAAGAATAGATCGTGAAGGATACAGTATACAGTATATACATTTGAGATGAGTATTGCGAGATATGTAAACATTCTTAAAGTGTCATAATTAAAGTGACTAGCGGTCCATTTATTAAAGTGGCCAAAGTCTGAAGGTAGGCAGCCGCCTCTCTGTGCTAGTAATGGCTGTTTAACAATCTGATGGCCTTGAGAAAGAAGCTGTTTTTCAATCTCTCTGTCCCAGCTTTGATGCACCTGTATCGACTTCGCCTTCAGGATGGAAGCGGGGTGAACAGAGTGGCTCGGGTGATTGTTGTTGCATTGTGCAGACCGCACCACCCTCTGTAGAGCCTGCGGTTGTGGGCGGTGCAGTTGCCGTACCAGGCGGTGATACAGCCCGACAGGATGCTCTCAATTGTGCACCTGTAAAAGTAAGTGAGGGTTTTGGTGACAAGCTAAAATTTTTTCAGCCTCCTGAGGTTGAAGAGGCACTATTGAGCCTTCTTCACCACACTGTCTGCGTGCGTGGACCATTTCAGTTTGTCGGTGATATATACACAGAGGAACTTAAAACTTTCCACCTTCTCACGCTGGTGTTCCGTCAATGTGGATAGGGGAGTGCTCCCTTTGCTGTTTCCTGAAGTCCAAAATCATCTCTTGTGTTTTTCTGACATTGAGAGGTTATTTCCCTGACACCACACTCTGAGGGCCCTCACATCCTCTCTGTAGGCTGTCTCGTCGTTGTTGGCAATCAAACCTACCACTGTTGTGTCGTCTGCAAACTTGATGATTGAGTTGGAGGCTTGCATGACCATGCAGTCATGGGTGAACAGGGAGTACAGGAGGGGGCTGAGAACGCACCCTTGTGGGGCCCCAGTGTTGAGGATCAGCGGAGTGGAGATGTTGTTTCCTACCTTCACCAACTGGGGGCGGCCCGTCAGGAAGTCCAGGACCCAGTTGCACAGGGCGGGGTCGAGACCCAGGATCTCAAGCTTAATGATGAGTTTGGAGGGTACTATGGCGTTGAATGCTGAGCTGTGGTCAATGAACAGCATTCTTACATAGGAATTCCTCTTGTCCTGATGGGTTAGGGCAGTGTGCAGTGTGGTTGAGATTGCATCGTCTGTGGACCTATTTGGGCGGTAAGCAAATTGGAGTGGGTCTAGGGTGTCAGGTAGGGTGGAGGTGATATGGTTCTTGACTAGTCTCGCAAAGCACTTCATGATGACAGAAGTGAGTGTTACGGGGCGATAGTCATTTAGTTCAGTTACCTTAGCTTTCTTGGGAACAGGAACAACAGTGGCCATCTTGAAGCACGTGTATTTGCAAACTGAGAGAGTATTTCTCACCGATGCAGGTGTCACCAACAGTTTTTGTGGTAGTCCCAATTGGGGTGCTTCTGTGTATGTATGTATGTATGTATGTATGTGTGTGCAGGGGATAGCTGTGGTTATGGGCCTGAGTTGTCAGTGAAGTTAATAAAGAGGTCTGGAGCAACTTCTTCCTCCTGTGGTTAACCCCCTCTGCAACCGGTTCCTCATTTAACAGCACTGCATGTGTGGGGTGTTGTATGTGTGTGTGTGTGTGTGTTTGTATGAGGATTCAGCCTACAAGGAGGAGGCCAGAGACTTAGCAGTGTGGTGCCAGGACAACAACCTCTCCCTCAACATCAGAAAGTCCAAGGAGCTGATTGTGGATTATAGGAGAAAGAGGGGAGAGCACACCCCCATGCACATCGACCAGGCTTTTGTGGAGCGGGGCGAGAGCTTCAAGTTCCTTTGCGTCCACCTCTGCTAAGGACTTAACATGGTCCACACACACCCGCACAGTCATGAAGAGGGCATGGCAGCACCTCTTCCCCCTCAGGAGGCTGAAATGATTTGGCATGGGACATTGGATCCTCAAAAAGTTCTACAGCTGCAACATCGAGAGCCTCTTGGCTGTCTGTATCACCACTTGGTATGGCAAATGCACTGCCCTTGATCGCAATGCGCCAAAGAGGGTGTTGCGGAAAGCCCAATACATCACTGGGGCTGAGCTCCCTGTCATCCAGGACCTCAATATCAGCTCAATATCAGCTCTCTGACCAACAGGCTCTGAGACAGCTTCTAGCCCCGAGACATAAGACTAATAAATAGGCAGACTACGAAATAGTCTAATGGTAGCCAAACTATCTGCACTGATCTTGAACTGCCCCTCCATACACACACTCACTAGACTATATAGACACTCACACAAAAATGACACCACACAAAACCCATACATTCACGACATACACACCGACACAAACACTCATTTGCTGCTGTTACTCTGTTCTTCAATTACTCTTATCTATCCTGATGCCTAGTCACTTTACCCTGCCTTCATGTACATATCTACCTCAAATACCTCGTACCTCTGCACATGGATCTGGTACTCCCTGTATACAGCATCACATTGATCTGGTACTCCCTGTATACAGCACCACATTGATATGGTACTCCCTGTATACAGCACCACATTGATCTGGTACTCCCTGTATACAGCACCACATTGATCTGGTACTCCCTGTATACAGCACCACATGGATCTGGTACTCCCTGTATATAGCACCACATAGATCTGGTACTCCCTGTATATAGCACCACATAGATCTGGTACTCCCTGTATACAGCACCACATGGATATGGTACTCCCTGTATATAGCACCACATGGATCTGGTACTCCCTGTATACAGCACCACATGGATATGGTACTCCCTGTATATAGCACCACATGGATCTGGTACTCCCTGTATACAGCACCACATTGATCTGGTACTCCCTGTATATAGCACCACATGGATCTGGTACTCCCTGTATATAGCACTACATGGATCTGGTACTCCCTGTATACAGCACCACATGGATCTGGTACTCCCTGTATATAGCACCACATAGATCTGGTACTCCCTGTATATAGCACCACATAGATCTGGTACTCCCTGTATACAGCACCACATGGATATGGTACTCCCTGTATACAGCACCACATGGATCTGGTACTCCCTATATATAGCACCACATGGATCTGGTACTCCCTGTATACTGCACCACATGGATCTGGTACTCCCTGTATACAGCACCACATTGATATGATACTCCCTGTATACAGCACCACATTGATCTGATACTCCCTGTATACAGCACCACATGGATCTGGTACTGCCTGTATACAGCACCACATTGATCTGATACTCCCTGTATATAGCACCACATGGATCTGATACTCCCTGTATACAGCACCACATGGATCTGGTACTGCCTGTATACAGCACCACATTGATCTGATACTCCCTGTATATAGCACCACATGGATCTGGTACTGCCTGTATACAGCACCACATTGATCTGATACTCCCTGTATACAGCACCACATGGATCTGGTACTGCCTGTATACAGCACCACATTGATCTGATACTCCCTGTATATAGCACCACATGGATCTGGTACTGCCTGTATACAGCACCACATGGATCTGGTACTCCCTGTATACAGCACCACATGGATCTGGTACTGCCTGTATACAGCACCACATTGATCTGATACTCCCTGTATACAGCACCACATGGATCTGGTACTGCCTGTATACAGCACCACATGGATCTGGTACTGCCTGTATACAGCACCACATGGATCTGGTACTGCCTGTATACAGCACCACATGGATCTGATACTCCCTGTATACAGCACCACATGGATCTGGTACTGCCTGTATACAGCACCACATTGATCTGATACTCCCTGTATACAGCTCCATTATTGTATATTTTATTCCTGTTGTGTTACTTTTACAATTAACTCTGAATCGTTGCTCAGAAGCAATTATTTCACGGTAAAAGCTACAGTTGTATTTGGCGCATGAGACACACAAAATACAATTTGTATTGGTTCTGTGTGTATGCATTGTCGCAAGAACAATGGTGTGGGGTTTCCACGTCACCAAGTTCAAAATCAAAACAGGCACCAGTAGCACAAAAGGAATGCAAAGGGGAAGTTTTAGGGATTTCTGTACACAGGGAAAGGGGGAATTCACCAATCACCACAGTCCACCAGCTGTTCTCTTTGTCTGTTCTCCAGGGGTAATCCTCACACTCGGATCCTCAGCCAATCCGGTCAGGTACACAAGGGGGGCAGTCCAACAGTCCAGGTCACAACAGGCAATCACACAGATTTTGTTCTCACTCTTCATACATCTCTTGTCTCACCTCCTCTGCCTCTTTATGCAGGCTGCTGCCTCCTTTTGGGGGTGGAGCCAGCTATCTGCAAGATCTCTCCTCAATTACCACTCCCCTCACCTCTCCCTGCCACACTCCCCCCATCTCAGCTCCGACCGGGACGGTCCAGCTCCCTAGAGCATTCCTCCTGGATAGGGCATCGGGCTGCACCATGGGCTGCACCATGGGCTGCACCATGGGCTGCACCTGATCTGTGGACGACAGAGAAAGCAAAGAGCTGTAAGGATAGGACCCGGGTGTTACTGTCCTTACACCTTGACATCCAAACCAGTAGTGCATTGTCCGTTACGAGGGTGAAGTCCGGTGTCTCCAGCACGGGTCCAGAACACAGTGCCCCCTTCACGTCCTGGAAGGCTTTCTGTCTCCTCGGTCCACTTCACCTATGCAGGCAGACGGCTCTTGGTCAGATCTGTCAACGCTCCTACACTTTCTTCACCTGGGGTCTCTTGCAGCGCCTCCTTCTCAAGGGAGATCCTCTGCTCCCCCTTGGCTAGCTGCTCTTGTAAGGCGGTGGCTCTGCTGATCAAGGGTCACTCCCCTCCCAGAGCATCTACCGCCTCCTCCTGGAGGGCTGCAGCCTGGGTCTCCTGCAAGACCTTCTGTAGGGAGCTGTCCTCCTGCTGCTGGACAAGCTGCTCCTTCAGCTCTATAAGAGTCCCCTGCATCTCCTCCTGCCTGGCTGATCCTCCCTCATAGCAACCTTCTGCTCTTCCAGGCTCTGCCGATCTCTGCTGATGGAGGGACACCTCCCCTCTCAGTGCCTACTTGGCCTCCCTCTCCTGGAGGACTGTGGCCTGCACCTCCTGTAGCAGTCCCTCCTGTAGGTAGTTGTAAGCTTCAGTAGAAACCTACTGGGTTTGGGATGAGAGACTGTTGCACCTGCTGCTGTGCTGGCCTTGGCGGCTGTCAGCTGGCTGAGTTCAGCTCGCATGAGAGCGGTCTGCTGACGCTGTTCCTCCAGCAACTCCCGATGCATAGCCTGCTGTGCTATGTTCACCTCCACCAGCTGTCTCACCAATGCTTCCATTGTGCTGTGTCTGTTTAGTTATTGAACTTGGTTAGGCTATTCCTGCATTATCCACCATATGGAGCAAGCTCAATGGTGTGGGGGTTCCACATCACCATGTCAAAAAACAAAACAGGCACCAGTAGCACAAATAGAATGCAAAGGGAAGTTTATTGGGGATTTTCATACACGGGGAAAGAATGGGGAGTTCACCAGTCACCTCACAGTCCACAAGCCGTTCTCTTTGTCCGTTCTGTTTTCCCGGGGTAATCCTCAAACTTGAGTCCTCAGTCAATCCGGTCTGGTACACAAGGGGGGGGCTTCACACCTCTCATTTCTCTCACGCTTCACACCTCTCATTTCTCTCACGCTTCACACCTCTCATTTCTCTCACGCTTCACACCTCTCATTTCTCTCACGCTTCACACCTCTCACGCTTCACACCTCTCACGCTTCACACCTCTCACGCTTCACACCTCTCACGCTTCACACCTCTCATGCTTCACACCTCATTTCTCTCACGCTTCACACCTCTCATGCTTCATACCTCTCATTTTTCTCACGCTTCACACCTCTCATTTCTCTCCCGCTTCATACCTCTCATTTCTCTCACGCTTCACACCTCTCATTTCTCTCACGCTTCACACCTCTCATTTCTCTCACGCTTCATACCTCTCATTTCTCTCACGCTTCACACCTCTCATTTCTCTCACGCTTCATACCTCTCATTTCTCTCACGCTTCACACCTCTCGTTTCTCTCACGCTTCACACCTCTCATTTCTCTCACGCTTCACACCTCTCATTTCTCTCACGCTTCACACCTCTCATTTCTCTCACGCTTCATACCTCTCATTTCTCTCAAGCTTCACACCTCTCATTTCTCTCACGCTTCACACCTCTCACGCTTCATACCTCTCATTTTTTCTCACCTCCTCTGCCCCTTTGTGCAGGCTGCTTTATCCCCAGGCACTCTCTTGCTTAACGACACACAGCCTTTCCTCATTGGGGCAGGAATTCCATATAAGCCTTGGGGGTGGAGCCAGTAACCTGCAAGATCTCTCTCCTCAATTACCACTCCCCTCACCTCTCCCTGGCATCTGCCACAGCGTATATTAGGAGCGTATAGGAGCGAGAAGCACTGTCATACAGTTTCACAATTTTTTTGGCCTGCATATTTTACCCACAAGTCCCTGTGCTAGAGACCGTGAGACAGAGAGATTCAGAATCAGTACAAGCAATGACAACTTGTACTCATAATGCAGAGATCTGAATCTTTACATCGCTCTACTCTGAGTGTACAAAACATTATCCCTTATTGATGTCACTTGTTAATAAATCCACTTAAATCAGTGTAGATGAATGGGAGGAGATAGGTTGATGAAGCATTATTAAGTCTTGAGACAATTGAGACATGGATTGTGTATGTGTGCCATTCAAAGGGTTTTGTATACAATCTCTCTCTCTCTCTCTCTCTCGCTCTCTCTCTCTCTCTCTCTCTCTCTCTCTCTCTCTTTCTCTAGCATGCACACACACACAAACCACAGCCTTCCAAACATGTGGTCCACGTGGGGTTAATTGTAGCTCTAAATAGAATAGTTCCCCTCCCTCCCTCCCTCCCTCCCTCGCTCCCTCCCTCATATCATGCTCCACCAATTTACAACAGAAAGACACATGGGTGCCACTAATGACGATCACCCCCCAAACTCACCTTGCGTGCTCATTCTCACTTCCCCCTCTAACTCACCTGGACACGACATGAATTCAGCCCCCTAACCCCTCACTACCCAATGGAGTCCGAGTAGGGAGGATTGACAGCACCCCCTACACAGTAGGAATGGTTGATGGTATGTCTGTAAGAACCACAATGCAGATTGTACAATCAAGCTGTCTTGGAAATCTTTATCCCACGTTTTTTTTTTGTTTGCAAGTCTGCTTACCGATTAAAATGTAATGACGTAGACTAATTGAACAGTTTCATGTTAATGACAATTGCTATAGGCTTTATTCTCTGTTTTTGGCTTGGCCCATAGTGTGTCAGTATGGGCCTTGACACCAGATTAAAGTTGTCTTTATCATGGCTGCAGGCTGTTAGTATTTAACTAACTGTATATATCTGTTGGAGGATGACATGTAGGAAGGATGTCATTAAAAAACATTCAATCCCCTTATGATCCAGAGGTCCATTCTCAGGTGATGTCAACAATGAAATCAGACTCACAGCCAAGTCCTCTCTGGAAAACAATCAATACAGTCCCTGAGTTAATCTGAAATTAGGGAGGGAGAGGGGTTATCCACAAACAGAGGAAAACACACACATGCAGGCACGCGTGCATGGACACACACAATCCAAAAATGATGAAATATCAAACTTTTTTGTGACCGTATAAAGAGAATGAAGATTATAAGTGATCTTGTTAATTCCCCAATGAAAGGTGGGACATGTTGAAATGTAATGACTTGGCCTGCTGAGCTGAAACCCAACACTGCTTTAAACCACAGAGGGGTCGTGGATGGAAGCAGAGAGAGAAAGGGAGCACAGAGCCGAGGGCATCTTTTCCAAATGAATACAGAGCCTCGCCTTTCATGGAGTCTTTATTGAGTCATGAAGACAGTTAGACTTCACAGCAGGTCTTTTTAAAATCCAATCTTGGCAATAGGCAGATTCATGGTTTCACAATAGAATCGAAACATTTCGACACACCCCTATTTCGTCTCCATTTGTGTGATTAATCTATTCATGGTACGTTTCGTCTTCTGAGGAAGCATCTTTCACCAACTTCTCTTCCCTTCATTGACAGTCTCCCAGTCTATCCACCCACCTCCTCCTCCTCCTCCTCCTCCTCACGGTCACTGGGGACCTCTCTCTTAGTCGCATAAAAAAACGTCCGTCACGGATTGCCTTCCCCGTCCGAATGGTGAATTAGCACAGTGTTTACACTGAGCTGGTGGGCTAAAGCCCATGGCTGGATTATGGGCTGGATGGTGGATGGGCTGGGGCTGATTGTAGAGGCCCAGCAGTGATCACACTGATCACAGCAGTCTGCTCCAACAGTTAGCTATGGGGCTTGGCACTGCAGTTGTCTTTTGGCACATCGAGCTGATAGGCTCACTAGAACACTGTGAAAGGCCAGCCATATCTAGTCAGAGCCAATGAGATAAGAGGGTGAGAGGGTTGTTGTTTTGTTTCTTTGACATTTGGAACATTTGTTGTTTGGGATGTGAGAGCTAGCACAAAGTGATTAGTGAAATTGGTCCTTGTGATATTCATTTCAAAATGTTTATTGAGGGATTATTTCAATGACCTTTTCATGAAGATCAATAGTCATACTACCGTAGTATCAGTACAAGATATGCATTAGGCAGTTGCAAAAGCACACCTGTGGTCAACATGTCTATGTATACAGTGTGTATCCTCAGATCTCCTCCATCGTAGCTCACTGTATTGAGAGAAGCTGAGGAAAGATGGTTCCTCAGAAGACGAATCATAACAGCAAGACCTTGTCCTCTGTGTTTCATACGGTAATGTAACGGTTTTCTTCAGTCTCCTCCTCTGATGAAGAGGTAGAACAAGGATCGGACCAAAATGCAGCGTGTCGATTGCGATTCATGTTTAATGAAAAAAACACTCTAAACACAAACACTACAAAAACAATAAACGTAACGAAAACCTAAACAGCCTATCTGGTGAAAACACATAGACAGGAACAATCACCCACAAACACACAGTGAACCCCAGGCTACCTAAATATGGTTCCCAATCAGAGACAATGACGAACACCTGCCTCTGACTGAGAACCATATCAGGCTGAACATAGAAATAGACAAACAAGACATGAAACATAGAATGCCCACTCAGATCACACCCTGACCAATCAAAACATAGAAAATACAAAGTAAACTATGGTCAGGGCGTGACAGTACCCCCCCCCCAAGGTGCGGACTCCGGCCGCAAAACCTGAACCTATAGGGGAGGGTCTGGGTGGGCATCTGTCCGCGGTGGCGGCTCTGGCGCTGGACGTGGACCCCACTCCATGACAGTTTTAATCCCCCTCCTAAACGTCCCTAAATAGGTTACCCACCACAATGATAACATGGGACAGAGGGACAGCTCGGGACAGAGGTAACTCGGGACAGATGGGTAGCTCAGCCCTGAGAGGAAGCTCAGCACTGAGAAGAAGCTCAGCACTGAGAAGAAGCTCAGCACTGAGAAGAAGCTCAGGCAGGTGGTTAGATCCGGCAGATCCTGGCTGGCTGGCGGTTCTGGAAGATCCTGGCTGACTGGCGGATCCGGAAGATCCTGGCTGACTGGCGGATCTGGGAGAATCTGGCCGACTGGCAGATCTGGGAGAATCTGGCCGACTGGCAGATCTGGGAGAATCTGGCCGACTGGCAGATCTGGGAGAATCTGGCCGACTGGCAGATCTGGAAGAGTCTGGTCGACTGGCAGATCTGGAAGAGTCTGGTCGACTGGCAGATCTGGAAGAGTCTGGTCGACTGGCAGATCTGGAAGAGTCTGGACGACTGGCAGATCTGGAAGAGTCTGGACGACTGGCAGATCTGGAAGAGTCTGGACGACTGGCAGATCTGGAAGAGTCTGGACGACTGGCAGATCTGGAAGAGTCTGGACGACTGGCAGATCTGGAAGAGTCTGGACGACGGGCAGATCTGGAAGAGTCTGGTCGACTGGCAGATCTGGAAGAGTCTGGTCGACTGGCAGATCTGGAAGAGTCTGGACGACTGGCAGATCTGGAAGAGTCTGGACGACTGGCAGATCTGGTAGAGTCTGGTCGACTGGCAGATCTGGTAGAGTCTGGTCGACTGGCAGATCTGGAAGAGTCTGGTCGACTGGCAGATCTGGGAGAGTCTGGTCGACTGGCAGATCTGGGAGAGTCTGGTCGACTGGCAGATCTGGGAGAGTCTGGTCGACTGGCAGATCTGGGAGAGTCTGGTCGACTGGCAGATCTGGCTGCTCCATGCTGACTGGCTGCTCCATGATGACTGGCAGCTCTGGCTGCTCCATGCTGACTGGCTGCTCCATGCTGACTGGCAGCTCTGGCTGCTCCATGCTGACTGGCTGCTCCATGCTGACTGGCAGCTCTGGCTGCTCCATGCTGACTGGCTGCTCCATGCTGACTGGCAGCTCTGGCTGCTCCATGCTGACTGGCTGCTCCATGCTGACTGGCAGCTCTGGCTGCTCCATGCTGACTGGCTGCTCCATGCTGACTGGCTGCTCCATGCTGACTGGCGGCCCTGGCTGCTCCATGCTGACTGGCGGCCCTGGCTGCTCCATGCTGACTGGCGGCCCTGGCTGCTCCATGCTGACTGGCGGCCCTGGCTGCTCCATGCTAACTGGCAGCTCTGGCGGCTCCTTGCAGACTGGCAGCTCTGGCGGCTCCTTGCAGACTGGCAGCTTTGGCGGCATCCTGCAGACAGGCAGCTCTGGCGGCTCCTTGCAGACTGGCAGCTCCTTACAGACTGGCAGCTCTATGCAGACTGGCAGCTCCTTGCAGACTGGCAGCTCCATGATGACTGGCAGCTCTGGCTGCTCCATGCTGACTGGCTGCTCCATGCTGACTGGCAGCTCTGGCTGCTCCATGCTGACTGGCTGCTCCATGCTGACTGGCAGCTCTGGCTGCTCCATGCTGACTGGCTGCTCCATGCTGACTGGCAGCTCTGGCTGCTCCATGCTGACTGGCTGCTCCATGCTGACTGGCAGCTCTGGCTGCTCCATGCTGACTGGCTGCTCCATGCTGACTGGCTGCTCCATGCTGACTGGCGGCCCTGGCTGCTCCATGCTGACTGGCGGCCCTGGCTGCTCCATGCTGACTGGCGGCCCTGGCTGCTCCATGCTGACTGGCGGCCCTGGCTGCTCCATGCTAACTGGCAGCTTTGGCGGCATCCTGCAGACAGGCAGCTCTGGCGGCTCCTTGCAGACTGGCAGCTCCTTACAGACTGGCAGCTCTATGCAGACTGGCAGCTCCTTGCAGACTGGCAGCTCCTTGCAGACTGGCAGCTCCTTGCAGACTGGCAGCTCTATGCTAACTGGCAGCTCTATGCTAACTGGCAGCTCTATGCTAACTGGCAGCTCTATGCTAACTGGCAGCTCTGAACAGGCGGGAGACTCCGGCAGCGCTGTAGAGAAGGAAGGCTCTAACAGCGCTAAACAGGCGGGAGACTCCGACAGCGCTGGAGAGGAGGAAGGCTCTGGAGACGCACTGGGGACCAGCTGCGTAGAGCCGGCTTCATGGCATTAGGCTCGACGCTCAATCTAGCCCGGCCGACACGCATATACCGCACCGGGCTATGCACCCGCACTGGAGACACCGTGCGCACCACTGCATAACACGGTGCCTGTCCGGTCTCTCTAGCCCCCCGGTAAGCACAGGGAGTCTGCCCAGGTCTCCTACCTGGCATAGCCATACTCCCTGTTAGCCCCCCCCCCAAGAAATTTTTGGGGCTGCCTCTCAGGCTTCCATCCGCGTCGCCGTGCTGCCTTCTCATACCAGCGCCTCTCTGCTTTCACCGCCTCCATTCTACGGTAACCTTCCTCGCACTGCTCCAGCGAATCCCAGGCGGGCTCCGGCACTCTCCCTGGGTCGGCCGCCCACCTGTCGATCTCCTCCCAAGTAGTATACTCCATACTGTACTCCTCCTTGGGCTGTTCCTGTTGTTTCTTCTCCCGCTGCACCTTAGTGCGGCTACACTCCCCTGGTTTAGCCCAGGGTCCTCTCCCATCGAGGATTTCCTCCCATGTCCAGAAATCCTTATTGCGCTTCTCCTCGCGCTGCTCCTGCCTGTTGACACGCTGCTTGGTCCGTTTGTGGTGGGTGATTCTGTAACGGTTTTCTTCAGTCTCCTCCTCTGATGAAGAGGTAGAACAAGGATCGGACCAAAATGCAGCGTGTCGATTGCGATTCATGTTTAATGAAAAAAACACACTAAACACAAACACTACAAAAACAATAAACGTAACGAAAACCTAAACAGCCTATCTGGTGAAAACACATAGACAGGAACAATCACCCACAAACACACAGTGAACCCCAGGCTACCTAAATATGGTTCCCAATCAGAGACAATGACGAACACCTGCCTCTGACTGAGAACCATATCAGGCTGAACATAGAAATAGACAAACAAGACATGAAACATAGAATGCCCACTCAGATCACACCCTGACCAATCAAAACATAGAAAATACAAAGTAAACTATGGTCAGGGCGTGACAGGTAACCTCTCTTCCTCTGTGAAAGAGGCCCTTATTTAAGCCCAGCATTTTTACACACAGACAGTTTCATTTTTGTGTGTCTGGGCCATAAATCACAATGACAAACTATGCATGGGTGTGTGTGTTTGTGTGTGTTTGCGAGCCAAACCAAACAGGAGTGCTGATGTCCCTGAATTGTGGTTCTGTTTCGCCTAGCGGATACGTGTCATCTGCGTTTGGGAGTGAGGGATGCTGGGACAAAAACCTGAGGTGACCCACCTGACCTTGGCTACCAGCCTGACTCGCCTCAACATCTTTTAGTATAGGAGGGAGAGAAGGAAAGAGAGAGAGATGGAGGGAGAGAGGGAGAGATAGAAGGGGGGAAGAAAAAGAGAGAGAGAAAAAGGGATGGAGGGAGGGAGAAAAATAGAGTGAGTGGAACAGAAATGGGAAAGGGGAGAGAGAGAAAGGGAGAGAAAGCGAGAGGAGAACAGCATAGAAAGAGATTGCTGCAGAGCAATTGCCACAAATCATCCTTTTAACATCAAGGGCAATAGCAATTATTAAGCTTTACTCTGCTTTGGCAGCACAGTTAAGTCAGTGTAGAAATACAATGAAGATACAGAGTTATGACTGAGATGAATTTCTGTCTGCTGAGAATGGGGTATCAGTGAGGAGTCCATTTGAAAGCAGCGTTCATTACCTCACGCGATTTGATTTTGTGAAATCTAAGCGGAATTTTTAATGGTATGCCACACCGCTCAATAATTCCACTGATAAGAGCCTTGGAGAATGAGAGTCCAATGGCCTGTGTAAATCTGTGACTGAAGACATCGCGGTTATCACTCTCTCTTATCCTCCTTCTCTCGCTTTCCCTTTCCCTCACTCTCCCTTTTCCTCTCCCTCACGCACTCCCTTTTCCTCTCCCTCACTCACTCCCTTTCCCCTCTCTCTCTCATTTTATATTCTCTCTCCATCTCTCTCTCTCCCTCTCCCTTTTCTCTTTCTGCCTCTGTCTATTGCTCTTTCCTTTCTACCTTTCTCTCCCTCTCCTTTTCCTCTCCTTCTGTCTCTTTCTCTTTCTCTCCCTCTCCTTTTCCTCTCCTTCTGTCTCTTTCTCTCGCATCCATCTTCCCTTTGTGTCTCATAACAACAGCCTGCAACCCAGCAAAGTGTGTAATGTGTGTGTGTGTGAGAGAGAGAGAGTGAAAGGGCCATATATGCTTCCTGATCGATTGTCTACACCTAAAATGGGCGCGTTTAAATGACATTGTTATCTCTAAGAGTGTTCAAACGCTTGTTTAATAAAATTAATTAAAAAGGTCAGTGTTTGTTTATGCGGGTTTGAAGGTATATCAGCCACCATCACACAGAACAGCACACACACGCACGCACGCACGCACTCACACACACACACACACACACACACACACACACACACACACACACACACACACACACACACACACACACACACACACACACACACACACACACACACACACACACACATGAGGATAGATAAGGAGCCCTTTTAAAACCGGATGCATTATTTAACCCACCCCAGCTAATGGCTCAGATTGTCCTGTAACAATTGAATAACATCTGCAGATAACACAGACCTTTTGCTCTCCTTTTAAAGGATCACCACGTGAAACCGTAGATAGCAGCTGACGCTTTTATCAGGAGGGCAGAGGGAACATCCTCCCAGCCCGGCCAGGCCACAAAACACTGTTACCATCACAAAATAAGACTGCTCCCTGCCAAAGGTTTTGGAAGAGGAGAAAAGAGGAGAGAGACAGCAGGGGAAAAGATAGAGGGGGGGAAGGAAAAATCAATAACATGGTGGTCAGTATTAATCTAACATCAATATAGGCAGTATCTTTTACTTTTCATGGTAATGGCTCTAGTGATCTCCTAAAGTGCCTCTCAAGTGCTTAGAGGCTGGCTGATAGCATCTTATCATGACTTGAGGAGTGTACCGGGCTGGGCAGGGAGAGGTGCAACAGTAGCCAGGGTCCTGGGACTGTTTGGGGAATCGGGGGGACTGTAAAATTGTGTGTGTGTGTGATCTCCTCTTGAAGAGCTGTTGCTTAACCCTGACAAATGAGAGAGGGATGCCCTTAACGACCAGTACCACCTTAGTCACGGCCGGCCCCTCTCTGTCTCTTCGATGGGTTACTGTCGTTCATAGATTGAACACACCTACACTCACACACTCACACTCATATTTACACTGAAACACACACACACACGCACACAAACACACACACACACCTACGCTTTCTAGTGAAAAAGGGTCAGGTCCTGCCGCTACTGACAAATATGGCTTGCGGTGTGTATGTGCGTGCGGTGTGTGTCTTTGTGTTGTGTGTGTAGGAGTGTTTTATTATTTTCTGGTAAATAAATACTTCTGGATACTCTCAGCCCATTGGACAGAGCTGAACTCTGTGTTTGTGCGTGTGTGTGTGTGTGTCCTACAGCATATTTCTGCTTGAGACGTGCTGAGAATGGCATTGCCACAATTCATCCATTTGAGCACGTTTGCAAGTTTTAACAGTGACTCTGTTCAAAGGCATTTCTCCCACGGTTCAGCTCTTTCCCCTCACTGTACTGTGTCCACACACTGAAACACAGACATACAGCATAGCATCGCAGCTCAGCTCACTAGTGTGTAGTCTGTAATGCACGTACCAGATTCTCATAGAAAGGTACTCATATTCTTTATCCTCTTATACTAGCATCTCAAACCCAGCTTCTCACCTGACAAGAGATTCTATGACTTTCACTGAGCTTTATTGGGCTTTCATTCTGATGGGAGCGAGCATCACAGTCCAATATAGAGAATAGAAAGCTCCCTCTCTCTGTCTCCCTTTTCCACATTTGAATGAAGTCATCTTGTCCCAGAGTGGAGGTGCTATTGGCCCAGATCCCTGATTTCCATCCCCCCTCCCTTTCCCTGGTAGGCCCCCCTGGTTGTGCTACTATCTGATTGGCTAGCCAGTTTTGGGTTTAGGCACCAGAGCTGAGAGTGGATTCGGTAGAAGTCCCTACGGGCCATGTGGTGGATTCCTTGAGGGAGGGAGGAGGGACAGATATTGTGTGTGTGTGTGTGTGTGTGTGTGTGTGTGTGTGTGTGTGTGTGTGTGTGTGTGTGTGTGTGTGTGCGCGCGTGTGTGCGTGTGTGTGTGTGTGTGTGTGGTGGGGGCAGAACTCCTGTGCCAGGCATTGGCAGCATGCCCTACCCACTGATCCTGTTGGATGCCTTCCATTTCCCCTCTTCACTACCCTCCCTTCCCCCTCTCTCTGCTGGCTCTGGGGGGAGAGAGGCACTTATCTCAGGGGTCCTAAACAACCCTCCCATATCTGTGTGTTTATATTTATGTATGTGTGCATGTGTGTCCCCCATTGTACAGGGTCATCCTCCCAACAAGGCAGTGCTTGCGATTCAGGGGGAGTGAGTGTGTGAATTAGTCCTGATCAAAATACTATCTGTCACTGATTCAAAGAACCAAATATTTAGATATTGAATAACACCCAAACAGGAGCAATTGCAAAACCTCCCACTTGCACAAAAGACAGTCTCTTTGTCATGTACTCACACAGAGGTTGAGCAACATCCTTCAAATTTGTAGTCAGGAAGTGGAGGTGCTTTATGAGTAGATAGCACTGAGAGGCAAACACTACTCTACCTACAGTACAAAACATCAATGACTCTTGTATTCCTTTGCAAAAGAGCAGGAGACAGTGTCACAATACCTTAACACTACAGGCTCCTGAGACTAAGGCACTGCATCTCAGTGCTAGAGGCGTCACTCCAGACACTGGTTCGATTCCAGGAGGTATCACAACCGGCTGTCATTGGGAGTCCCATAGCGAGTCCCATTGGGAGTCCCAGGACAATTGGCCCAGCGTTGTCCTGGTTAGGGTTTGCCCGAGGTAGTCCGTCATCGTTAAATAAAGGTTCAATACAAAAACAGTACCAGTGCTCCACTTGGACCAGCATGGACTTACTGTCCCTTCAGGAATGGCTGTATCCCACATCTTTTGTTTCCCTCAGCTTAAACACCACACAATCACACTGGGGGACGTTTTAAATGCCCCATAAATACAGTACATCTAATGAAAATGTTTTAAATCTCTATGCCCATATAAACTATTTAGGATTATCCAATATCTTTTCAAATGGAGCTGATTATCCCATTAAGCTGAACTCTCACTATAAATAGAGCTCTAATACTGATGTAGATTTCTGGGGGCCAGAGTGGGTAGGAGGATAAGTGTTACTGGGCGATGTTTTTTATTTGATTGCCTTCTTTCCCCTCTCTCTCTCTCTTCCGCCTGTGGTCCTTCGGTATACTCTGAATGCTCAACACTAATACCATTCTCCAAATGTCATGAAACGAGGCATAAAAAAAAAAAATGTGTGGGTTTGTGATTTCATTTTTCACCTCCAGAGAAAGTCTGGGTTTTTTCTTTATTTTTCTCCCACTCTCTCCGTCTCTCTCTTCCTTCTTCATTCTATTCCATGTATTCATATTCAACAGTCAATCATTTTTTTTGAAAAAAGAGAGAGAGAGAGAGAGGGAGAGAGAGAAATCTGGAGATTGCAGATGGAAGTGGTGTTTTTTTTCTTCATGTTCTTATCCTCCCGCATTTGAACTGGCGATGTAGTAAAGCGCTAGGAGCACCGCTTTACATAGCAGCCTCACTCTCATCAAAAGCCGCCAATCGGGCCTAAATCAGCATGCAAAATGCCACTCAACCCTGTAGCCTTTATTAAAGTTTGCAGGGACTCAATTTGAGATAGCGATCGTTCCTATTAAAAAGCCAAATGTAAGATAGTTTTTTTTATATAAATCTCAGGCTGGAATGGAATTGTTAATCAGCATAGTCTGATGTGATTTCTCTGTCACAAATCCTGCCCAGGGCTCAGCAGCACACCAGCTTTACCGTAACTTCGGGCTTAGCAGTCGCCACGGAAACCATGCAGGGGAGGAAGGGAGAAGGGGAGAAGGGGAGGGTGGGATGGATAGAGGGGTGGGGGGGGGCTAAGCTCTCCTCCCCAGCAAGGCTCCTCCTGCCTCCATCCCTCCCCTTTCACCCCCTCCATGATGAGAAGCTAGCTGATATCAGGGGCTTGATTGGATATCAGTTTTATTGGGCAGTGTATTGTTTTGGTGGTCGGACCTGTAGCTGTTGTACATTTTCTGGAAAGGCTGAAGCCCAATGTCACATGTCCCAACAGGACTTTCCTTAAGCCCTCCTCACTAGACTAGTTTAGACATTGATAGATTCTGTTTGCTTGTATGTATGAGTGTATTTTGTGTATTTTGTATGCGTGTTTTTGTTTACAAGTATACGTGCTTTTGTATGTGTGGTGTGAATGAGTGTTGACTTGTATTTATGTGTGTGAAATTGCAGTGGACCCCTGGTGTGACCGTGGTGTTGGTGTTTAGGGATGAGTGTGTTTGTCCTCCCTCCCTCTCCAACCCCCTGCTCTTGGCCTGCGTCCTACCTGGTGAGTCTTCCTGTTTATGGGCTGAGCCGTGGACCCCTGCCCCTTGGACCTTTGGTTCTCTGGATCTCAGCGCTGTACGGGCCCGGCTGAGAGAGCAGCTCCAGCTTAACCTCCCAAAGCCTGTGTGCTCTATGTCCACAGCTACACACACACACACACACATGCACACACGCACGCACGCACACACACACACACACACACACACACACACACACACACACACACACACACACACACACACACACACACACACACACACACACACACACACACACACACACACACACACATATAGCTATTGCATTGCATTGGGGCGAGCCAGCAAGTGTGTGTGTGTGTGTGTGTGTGTGTGTATTTAAGTCGAGGCCGCATGTATTCTAATGTATTTACAATATGGGGTGTGTGTACTGTGCCCTCATATGGTCTGTGATCCAGTTGAAGCATACCCTGTAGCAGGTCATCCTACAATGGTAATGATGTCAACCAAAAGCTCAGCCGTATCACAGTAGTGAACTGTATGCAGATCGGGCTGGCTAGGAGACCATGATGCTTCAGTGCAGCACAGTTGAACTCAGACCAATACAGCACTCAGCTGTGTTCGTTAAAACTCTGTATCCAACTGCATCATTGGAAAAGAAACGCACAGAGATGGCAGGTCCCATGAAATCATGACGGAAATATGTGTGAGACCAAGAGAGGGTGAGCGAAATAAAGGGAGAGAGGGGATCGTGACTGTATTTCTGTGTAAATGTGTGAATCTCTATAGTGTGACTGTGTATGAATTTGTGGACACACCATTTGTGGACATTCCACATTAGTGAGGAGGCTGCCAAGCCAATCATCTCAGCCTAACGGTAATTGAATGTGATTTTAATGGAGAGAGGCATGTGTGCACTGAAACATGAGTCTACAGCGGGTTAGCTCATGCCAGCAGTGGTCTGACTCCAGCTGTTAACTCTACTTCAGTAGCATCAGGGTGAATTTAAGTCTTTGCAGCAAAGTGATACCGCTTGCCTGATGTTATCCATATACTTCATACCAGTCTGTATAACTTTAACAGAGGTATATTAAATAGATAGTTGTACTGATGTATACAATGAAATAATTGAGAGATTCCATGCTGTGGAACACAACCAATGTTTGTGAGATGATTGCATAAAGATTTTATGTATAGAATTTGGTCATAAAGATATAGTATG
This sequence comes from Oncorhynchus mykiss, assembly GCF_013265735.2. NCBI lineage: Eukaryota > Metazoa > Chordata > Actinopteri > Salmoniformes > Salmonidae > Oncorhynchus > Oncorhynchus mykiss. The sequence goes on along the minus strand of NC_048585.1, from coordinate 25,664,420 downwards.
TGTCAGCATAGTAAACGGCAGGCTTAAAATGAAGTGTTTGGTTGTTCTAGTCTAGACAGTACAGTACATCTACCTGACTGGGTTGTTCTAGTATAGACAGTACAGCACATCTACCTGACTGGGTTGTTCTAGTATAGACAGTACAGTACATCTACCTGACTGGGTTGTTCTAGTATAGACAGTACAGTACATCTACCTGACTGTGTTGTTCTAGTCTAGACAGTACATCTACCTGACTGGTTTGTTCTAGTCTAGACAGTACAGTACATCTACCTGACTGGTTTGTTCTAGTCTAGACAGTACAGTACATTTACCTGACTGGGTTGTTCTAGTCTAGACAGTACAGTACATCTACCTGACTGGTTTGTTCTAGTCTAGACAGTACAGTATATCTACCTGACTGGGTTGTTCTAGTCTAGACAGTACATCTACCTGACTGGTTTGTTCTAGTCTAGTCTAGACAGTACAGTACATCTACCTGACTGGTTTGTTCTAGTCTAGACAGTACAGTACATTTACCTGACTGGGTTGTTCTAGTCTAGACAGTACAGTACATCTACCTGACTGGTTTGTTCTAGTCTAGACAGTACAGTACATCTACCTGACTGGTTTGTTCTAGTCTAGACAGTACAGTACATCTACCTGACTGGGTTGTTCTAGTCTAGACAGTACAGTACATCTACCTGACTGATTTGTTCTAGTCTAGACAGTACATCTACCTGACTGGTTTGTTCTAGTCTAGACAGTACAGTACATCTACCTGACTGGGTTGTTCTAGTCTAGACAGTACAGTACATCTACCTGACTGATTTGTTCTAGTCTAGACAGTACATCTACCTGACTGGGTTTGTTCTAGTCTAGACAGTACAGTACATCTACCTGACTGGGTTGTTCTAGTCTAGACAGTACAGTACATCTACCTGACTGGTTTGTTCTAGTATAGACAGTACAGTACATCTACCTGACTGGGTTGTTCTAGTTTAGACAGTACAGCACATCTACCTGACTGGGTTGTTCTAGTATAGACAGTACAGTACATCTACCTGACTGGGTTGTTCTAGTATAGACAGTACAGTACATCTACCTGACTGGGTTGTTCTAGTCTAGACAGTACAGTACATCTACCTGACTGGTTTGTTCTAGTCTAGACAGTACAGTACATCTACCTGACTGGTTTGTTCTAGTCTAGACAGTACAGTACATCTACCTGACTGGGTTGCTCTAGTCTAGACAGTACAGTACATCTACCTGACTGATTTGTTCTAGTCTAGACAGTACATCTACCTGACTGGTTTGTTCTAGTCTAGACAGTACAGTACATCTACCTGACTGGGTTGTTCTAGTCTAGACAGTACAGTACATCTACCTGACTGGGTTGTTCTAGTATAGACAGTACAGTACATCTACCTGACTGGTTTGTTCTAGTCTAGACAGTACATATACCTGACTGAGTTGTTCTAGGCTATTCAGTACATCTACCTGACTGTGTTGTTCTAGTCTATACAGTACATCTACCTGACTGTGTTGTTCTAGTCTAGACAGTACATCTACCTGACTGGTTGTTCTAGTCTAGACAGTACAGTACATTTACCTGACTGGGTTGTTCTAGTCTAGACAGTACAGTACATCTACCTGACTGGGTTGTTCTAGTCTAGACAGTACAGTACATCTACCTGACTGGTTTGTTCTAGTCTAGTCTAGAAAGTACAGTACATCTACCTGACTGGGTTGTTCTAGTCTAGACAGTACAGTACATCTACCTGACTGGTTTGTTCTAGTATAGACAGTACAGTACATCTACCTGACTGGGTTGTTCTAGTTTAGACAGTATAGCACATCTACCTGACTGGGTTGTTCTAGTATAGACAGTACAGTACATCTACCTGACTGGGTTGTTCTAGTATAGACAGTACAGTACATCTACCTGACTGGTTTGTTCTAGTCTAGACAGTACATATACCTGACTGAGTTGTTCTAGGCTATTCAGTACATCTACCTGACTGTGTTGTTCTAGTCTATACAGTACATCTACCTGACTGTGTTGTTCTAGTCTAGACAGTACATCTACCTGACTGGTTTGTTCTAGTCTAGACAGTACAGTACATTTACCTGACTGGGTTGTTCTAGTCTAGACAGTACAGTACATCTACCTGACTGGGTTGTTCTAGTCTAGACAGTACAGTACATCTACCTGACTGGTTTGTTCTAGTCTAGACAGTACAGTACATCTACCTGACTGGTTTGTTCTAGTCTAGACAGTACAGTACATCTACCTGACTGGGTTGTTCTAGTCTAGACAGTACAGTACATCTACCTGACTGATTTGTTCTAGTCTAGACAGTACATCTACCTGACTGGTTTGTTCTAGTCTAGACAGTACAGTACATCTACCTGACTGGGTTGTTCTAGTCTAGACAGTGCAGTACATCTACCTGACTGGGTTGTTCTAGTTTAGACAGTACAGCACATCTACCTGACTGGGTTGTTCTAGTATAGACAGTACAGTACATCTACCTGACTGGTTTGTTCTAGTCTAGTCTAGACAGTAGAGTACATCTACCTGACTGGTTTGTTCTAGTATAGACAGTACAGTACATCTACCTGACTGGGTTGTTCTAGTCTAGACAGTACAGTACATCTACCTGACTGGGTTGTTCTAGTCTAGACAGTACAGTACATCTACCTGACTGGGTTGTTCTAGCATAGACAGTACAGTACATCTACCTGACTGGTTTGTTCTAGTCTAGACAGTACATATACCTGACTGAGTTGTTCTAGGCTATTCAGTACATCTACCTGACTGTGTTGTTCTAGTCTATACAGTACATCTACCTGACTGTGTTGTTCTAGTCTAGACAGTACATCTACCTGACTGGTTTGTTCTAGTCTAGACAGTACAGTACATTTACCTGACTGGGTTGTTCTAGTCTAGACAGTACAGTACATCTACCTGACTGGGTTGTTCTAGTCTAGACAGTACAGTACATCTACCTGACTGGTTTGTTCTAGTCTAGTCTAGACAGTACAGTACATCTACCTGACTGGTTTGTTCTAGTCTAGACAGTACAGTACATCTACCTGACTGGGTTGTTCTAGTCTAGACAGTACAGTACATCTACCTGACTGGTTTGTTCTAGTCTAGACAGTACAGTACATCTACCTGACTGGTTTGTTCTAGTCTAGACAGTACAGTACATCTACCTGACTGGGTTGCTCTAGTCTAGACAGTAAAGTACATCTACCTGACTGATTTGTTCTAGTCTAGACAGTACAGTACATCTACCTGACTGGTTTGTTCTAGTATAGACAGTACAGTACATCTACCTGACTGGGTTGTTCTAGTTTAGACAGTACAGCACATCTACCTGACTGGGTTGTTCTAGTATAGACAGTACAGTACATCTACCTGACTGGGTTGTTCTAGTATAGACAGTACAGTACATCTACCTGACTGGTTTGTTCTAGTCTAGACAGTACAGTACATTTACCTGACTGGGTTGTTCTAGTCTAGACAGTACAGTACATCTACCTGACTGGGTTGTTCTAGTCTAGACAGTACAGTACATCTACCTGACTGGTTTGTTCTAGTCTAGACAGTACAGTACATCTACCTGACTGGGTTGTTCTAGTCTAGACAGTACAGTACATCTACCTGACTGATTTGTTCTAGTCTAGACAGTACATCTACCTGACTGGTTTGTTCTAGTCTAGACAGTACAGTACATCTACCTGACTGGGTTGTTCTAGTCTAGACAGTACAGTACATCTACCTGACTGGGTTGTTCTAGTTTAGACAGTACAGCACATCTACCTGACTGGGTTGTTCTAGTATAGACAGTACAGTACATCTACCTGACTGGTTTGTTCTAGTCTAGTCTAGACAGTAGAGTACATCTACCTGACTGGTTTGTTCTAGTATAGACAGTACAGTACATCTACCTGACTGGGTTGTTCTAGTCTAGACAGTACAGTACATCTACCTGACTGGGTTGTTCTAGTCTAGACAGTACAGTACATCTACCTGACTGGTTTGTTCTAGTCTAGACAGTACAGTACATCTACCTGACTGGTTTGTTATACTCTAGACAGTACAGTACATCTACCTGACTAGTTTGTTCTAGTCTAGACAGTACAGTACATCTACCTGAATGGGTTGTTCTAGTCTAGACAGGACAGTACATCTACCTGACTGGGTTGTTCTAGTCTAAACCGTACAGTGCATTTATATGACTGGGTTGCTCTAGTCTAGACAGTACAGTACATCTACCTGAATGGGGTGTTCTAGTCTATACAGCACAGTACATTTATATGACTGGGTTTTTGTAGTCTATACAGGACAGTACATTTATATGACTGGGTTGTTCTAGTCTAGACAGTACAGTACATCTACCTGAATGGGGTGTTCTAGTCTATACAGCACAGTACATTTATATGACTGGGTTGTTCTAGTATAGACAGTACAGTACATCTACCTGACTGGTTTGTTCTAGTCTAGTCTAGACAGTACAGTACATCTACCTGACTGGTTTGTTCTAGTCTAGACAGTACAGTACATCTACCTGACTGGGTTGTTCTAGTCTAGACAGTACAGTACATCTACCTGACTGGTTTGTTCTACTCTAGACAGTACAGTACATCTACCTGACTAGTTTGTTCTAGTCTAGACAGTACAGTACATCTACCTGAATGGGTTGTTCTAGTCTAGACAGGACAGTACATCTACCTGACTGGGTTGTTCTAGTCTAGACCGTACAGTGCATTTATATGACTGGGTTGCTCTAGTCTAGACAGTACAGTACATCTACCTGACTGGGTTGTTCTAGTCTAGACAGTACAGTACATCTACCTGAATGGGGTGTTCTAGTCTATACAGCACAGTACATTTATATGACTGGGTTTTTGTAGTCTATACAGGACAGTACATTTCTATAACTGGGTTGTTCTAGTCTAGACAGTACAGTACATCTACCTGAATGGGGTGTTCTAGTCTATACAGCACAGTACATTTATATGACTGGGTTGTTCTAGTCTATACAGCACAGTACATCTACCTGACTGGGTTGTTCTAGTCTATACAGTACAGTACATCTACCTGACTGGGTTGTTCTAGCCTGTAAAACATAGTACATCTCCCTTACTGGGTTGTTCTAGTCTATACAACATAGTACATCGACCTTACTGGGTTGTTCTAGTCTATACAACACAGTACATCTACCTGACTGGGTTGTTCTATTCTAGACAGTACAGTACATCTACCTGACTGGGTTGTTCTAGCCTATACAGCACAGTAAATTTATATGACTGGGTTGTTCTATTCTAGACAGTACAGTACAGCTACCTGACTGGGTTGTTCTAGTCTATAAAGTACAGTACATCTACCAGACTGGGTTGTTCTAGCCTGTACAGTACAGTACATTTATATGACTGGGTTGTTCCAGCCTATACAACATAGTACATCTCCCTGACTGGGTTGTTCTAGCCTATACAACATAGTACATCTACCTGACTGGGTTGTTCTAGCCTATAGAACATAGTACATCTCCCTGACTGGGTTGTTCTAGTCCAGACAGTACATTACATCTACCTGACTGGGTTGTTCTAGTCTAGAAAGTACAGTACATTCATATAACTGGGTTGTTCTAGTCTAGACAGTACAGTACATCTATCTGACTGGGATGTTCTAGTCTATACCATACAGTACATTTATATGACTGTGTTGTTCTAGTCTATACAGTACAGTACATTTATATAACTGGGTTGTTCTTGTCTAGACAATACAGTACATCTACCTGACTGGGATGTTCTAGTCTATACAATAGAGAACATCTACCTGACTGGGTTGTTCTAGTCTAGACAGTACAGTACATCTACCTGACTGGTTTGTTCTAGTCTAGACAGTACAGTACATCTACCTGACTGGGTTGTTCTAGTCTAGACAGTACAGTACATCTACCTGACTGATTTGTTCTAGTCTAGACAGTACATCTACCTGACTGGTTTGTTCTAGTCTAGACAGTACAGTACATCTACCTGACTGGGTTGTTCTAGTCTAGACAGTACAGTACATCTACCTGACTGGGTTGTTCTAGTTTAGACAGTACAGCACATCTACCTGACTGGGTTGTTCTAGTATAGACAGTACAGTACATCTACCTGACTGGTTTGTTCTAGTCTAGTCTAGACAGTAGAGTACATCTACCTGACTGGTTTGTTCTAGTATAGACAGTACAGTACATCTACCTGACTGGGTTGTTCTAGTCTAGACAGTACAGTATATCTACCTGACTGGGTTGTTCTAGTCTAGACAGTACAGTACATCTACCTGACTGGGTTGTTCTAGTATAGACAGTACAGTACATCTACCTGACTGGTTTGTTCTAGTCTAGACAGTACATATACCTGACTGAGTTGTTCTAGGCTATTCAGTACATCTACCTGACTGTGTTGTTCTAGTCTATACAGTACATCTACCTGACTGTGTTGTTCTAGTCTAGACAGTACATCTACCTGACTGGTTTGTTCTAGTCTAGACAGTACAGTACATTTACCTGACTGGGTTGTTCTAGTCTAGACAGTACAGTACATCTACCTGACTGGGTTGTTCTAGTCTAGACAGTACAGTACATCTACCTGACTGGTTTGTTCTAGTCTAGTCTAGACAGTACAGTACATCTACCTGACTGGTTTGTTCTAGTCTAGACAGTACAGTACATCTACCTGACTGGGTTGTTCTAGTCTAGACAGTACAGTACATCTACCTGACTGGTTTGTTCTAGTCTAGACAGTACAGCACATCTACCTGACTGGGTTGTTCTAGTATAGACAGTACAGTACATCTACCTGACTGGGTTGTTCTAGTATAGACAGTACAGTACATCTACCTGACTGGTTTGTTCTAGTCTAGACAGTACATATACCTGACTGAGTTGTTCTAGGCTATTCAGTACATCTACCTGACTGTGTTGTTCTAGTCTATACAGTACATCTACCTGACTGTGTTGTTCTAGTCTAGACAGTACATCTACCTGACTGGTTTGTTCTAGTCTAGACAGTACAGTACATTTACCTGACTGGGTTGTTCTAGTCTAGACAGTACAGTACATCTACCTGACTGGGTTGTTCTAGTCTAGACAGTACAGTACATCTACCTGACTGGTTTGTTCTAGTCTAGACAGTACAGTACATCTACCTGACTGGGTTGTTCTAGTCTAGACATTACAGTACATCTACCTGACTGATTTGTTCTAGTCTAGACAGTACATCTACCTGACTGGTTTGTTCTAGTCTAGACAGTACAGTACATCTACCTGACTGGGTTGTTCTAGTCTAGACAGTACAGTACATCTACCTGACTGGGTTGTTCTAGTTTAGACAGTACAGCACATCTACCTGACTGGGTTGTTCTAGTATAGACAGTACAGTACATCTACCTGACTGGGTTGTTCTAGTCTAGACAGTACAGTACATCTACCTGAATGGGTTGTTCTAGTCTAGACAGGACAGTACATCTACCTGACTGGGTTGTTCTAGTCTAGACCGTACAGTGCATTTATATGACTGGGTTGCTCTAGTCTAGACAGTACAGTACATCTACCTGAATGGGGTGTTCTAGTCTATACAGCACAGTACATTTATATGACTGGGTTTTTGTAGTCTATACAGGACAGTACATTTATATGACTGGGTTGTTCTAGTCTAGACAGTACAGTACATCTACCTGAATGGGGTGTTCTAGTCTATACAGCACAGTACATTTATATGACTGGGTTGTTCTAGTATAGACAGTACAGTACATCTACCTGACTGGTTTGTTCTAGTCTAGTCTAGACAGTACAGTACATCTACCTGACTGGTTTGTTCTAGTCTAGACAGTACAGTACATCTACCTGACTGGGTTGTTCTAGTCTAGACAGTACAGTACATCTACCTGACTGGGTTGTTCTAGTCTAGACAGTACAGTACATCTACCTGACTGGTTTGTTCTAGTCTAGACAGTACAGTACATCTACCTGACTGGTTTGTTCTACTCTAGACAGTACAGTACATCTACCTGACTAGTTTGTTCTAGTCTAGACAGTACAGTACATCTACCTGAATGGGTTGTTCTAGTCTAGACAGGACAGTACATCTACCTGACTGGGTTGTTCTAGTCTAGACCGTACAGTGCATTTATATGACTGGGTTGCTCTAGTCTAGACAGTACAGTACATCTACCTGACTGGGTTGTTCTAGTCTAGACAGTACAGTACATCTACCTGAATGGGGTGTTCTAGTCTATACAGCACAGTACATTTATATGACTGGGTTTTTGTAGTCTATACAGGACAGTACATTTCTATAACTGGGTTGTTCTAGTCTAGACAGTACAGTACATCTACCTGAATGGGGTGTTCTAGTCTATACAGCACAGTACATTTATATGACTGGGTTGTTCTAGTCTATACAGCACAGTACATCTACCTGACTGGGTTGTTCTAGTCTATACAGTACAGTACATCTACCTGACTGGGTTGTTCTAGCCTGTAAAACATAGTACATCTCCCTTACTGGGTTGTTCTAGTCTATACAACATAGTACATCGACCTGACTGGGTTGTTCTAGTCTATACAACACAGTACATCTACCTGACTGGGTTGTTCTATTCTAGACAGTACAGTACATCTACCTGACTGGGTTGTTCTAGCCTATACAGCACAGTAAATTTATATGACTGGGTTGTTCTATTCTAGACAGTACAGTACAGCTACCTGACTGGGTTGTTCTAGTCTATAAAGTACAGTACATCTACCAGACTGGGTTGTTCTAGCCTGTACAGTACAGTACATTTATATGACTGGGTTGTTCCAGCCTATACAACATAGTACATCTCCCTGACTGGGTTGTTCTAGCCTATACAACATAGTACATCTACCTGACTGGGTTGTTCTAGCCTATAGAACATAGTACATCTCCCTGACTGGGTTGTTCTAGTCCAGACAGTACATTACATCTACCTGACTGGGTTGTTCTAGTCTAGAAAGTACAGTACATTCATATAACTGGGTTGTTCTAGTCTAGACAGTACAGTACATCTATCTGACTGGGATGTTCTAGTCTATACCATACAGTACATTTATATGACTGTGTTGTTCTAGTCTATACAGTACAGTACATTTATATAACTGGGTTGTTCTTGTCTAGACAATACAGTACATCTACCTGACTGGGATGTTCTAGTCTATACAATAGAGAACATCTACCTGACTGGGTTGTTCTAGTCTAGACAGTACAGTACATCTACCTGACTGGTTTGTTCTAGTCTAGACAGTACAGTACATCTACCTGACTGGTTTGTTCTAGTCTAGACAGTACAGTACATCTACCTGACTGGGTTGTTCTAGTCTAGACAGTACAGTACATCTACCTGACTGATTTGTTCTAGTCTAGACAGTACATCTACCTGACTGGTTTGTTCTAGTCTAGACAGTACAGTACATCTACCTGACTGGGTTGTTCTAGTCTAGACAGTACAGTACATCTACCTGACTGGGTTGTTCTAGTTTAGATAGTACAGCACATCTACCTGACTGGGTTGTTCTAGTATAGACAGTACAGTACATCTACCTGACTGGTTTGTTCTAGTCTAGTCTAGACAGTAGAGTACATCTACCTGACTGGTTTGTTCTAGTATAGACAGTACAGTACATCTACCTGACTTTGTTGTTCTAGTCTAGACAGTACAGTACATCTACCTGACTGGGTTGTTCTAGTCTAGACAGTACAGTACATCTACCTGACTGGGTTGTTCTAGTATAGACAGTACAGTACATCTACCTGACTGGTTTGTTCTAGTCTAGACAGTACATATACCTGACTGAGTTGTTCTAGTCTAGACAGTACAGTACATCTACCTGACTGATTTGTTCTAGTCTAGACAGTACATCTACCTGACTGGTTTGTTCTAGTCTAGACAGTACAGTACATCTACCTGACTGGGTTGTTCTAGTCTAGACAGTACAGTACATCTACCTGACTGGGTTGTTCTAGTTTAGATAGTACAGCACATCTACCTGACTGGGTTGTTCTAGTATAGACAGTACAGTACATCTACCTGACTGGTTTGTTCTAGTCTAGTCTAGACAGTAGAGTACATCTACCTGACTGGTTTGTTCTAGTATAGACAGTACAGTACATCTACCTGACTGGGTTGTTCTAGTCTAGACAGTACAGTACATCTACCTGACTGGGTTGTTCTAGTCTAGACAGTACAGTACATCTACCTGACTGGGTTGTTCTAGTATAGACAGTACAGTACATCTACCTGACTGGTTTGTTCTAGTCTAGACAGTACATATACCTGACTGAGTTGTTCTAGGCTATTCAGTACATCTACCTGACTGTGTTGTTCTAGTCTATACAGTACATCTACCTGACTGTGTTGTTCTAGTCTAGACAGTACATCTACCTGACTGGTTTGTTCTAGTCTAGACAGTACAGTACATTTACCTGACTGGGTTGTTCTAGTCTAGACAGTACAGTACATCTACCTGACTGGGTTGTTCTAGTCTAGACAGTACAGTACATCTACCTGACTGGTTTGTTCTAGTCTAGTCTAGACAGTACAGTACATCTACCTGACTGGTTTGTTCTAGTCTAGACAGTACAGTACATCTACCTGACTGGGTTGTTCTAGTCTAGACAGTACAGTACATCTACCTGACTGGTTTGTTCTAGTCTAGACAGTACAGTACATCTACCTGACTGGTTTGTTCTAGTCTAGACAGTACAGTACATCTACCTGACTGGGTTGTTCTAGTCTAGACAGTACAGTACATCTACCTGACTGATTTGTTCTAGTCTAGACAGTACAGTACATCTACCTGACTGGTTTGTTCTAGTATAGACAGTACAGTACATCTACCTGACTGGGTTGTTCTAGTTTAGACAGTACAGCACATCTACCTGACTGGGTTGTTCTAGTATAGACAGTACAGTACATCTACCTGACTGGGTTGTTCTAGTATAGACAGTACAGTACATCTACCTGACTGGTTTGTTCTAGTCTAGACAGTACATATACCTGACTGAGTTGTTCTAGGCTATTCAGTACATCTACCTGACTGTGTTGTTCTAGTCTATACAGTACATCTACCTGACTGTGTTGTTCTAGTCTAGACAGTACATCTACCTGACTGGTTTGTTCTAGTCTAGACAGTACAGTACATTTACCTGACTGGGTTGTTCTAGTCTAGACAGTACAGTACATCTACCTGACTGGGTTGTTCTAGTCTAGACAGTACAGTACATCTACCTGACTGGTTTGTTCTAGTCTAGACAGTACAGTACATCTACCTGACTGGGTTGTTCTAGTCTAGACAGTACAGTACATCTACCTGACTGATTTGTTCTAGTCTAGACAGTACATCTACCTGACTGGTTTGTTCTAGTATAGACAGTACAGTACATCTACCTGACTGGGTTGTTCTAGTCTAGACAGTACAGTACATCTACCTGACTGGGTTGTTCTAGTTTAGACAGTACAGCACATCTACCTGACTGGGTTGTTCTAGTATAGACAGTACAGTACATCTACCTGACTGGTTTGTTCTAGTCTAGTCTAGACAGTAGAGTACATCTACCTGACTGGTTTGTTCTAGTATAGACAGTACAGTACATCTACCTGACTGGGTTGTTCTAGTCTAGACAGTACAGTACATCTACCTGACTGGGTTGTTCTAGTCTAGACAGTACAGTACATCTACCTGACTGGTTTGTTCTAGTCTAGACAGTACAGTACATCTACCTGACTGGTTTGTTATACTCTAGACAGTACAGTACATCTACCTGACTAGTTTGTTCTAGTCTAGACAGTACAGTACATCTACCTGAATGGGTTGTTCTAGTCTAGACAGGACAGTACATCTACCTGACTGGGTTGTTCTAGTCTAGACCGTACAGTGCATTTATATGACTGGGTTGCTCTAGTCTAGACAGTACAGTACATCTACCTGAATGGGGTGTTCTAGTCTATACAGCACAGTACATTTATATGACTGGGTTTTTGTAGTCTATACAGGACAGTACATTTATATGACTGGGTTGTTCTAGTCTAGACAGTACAGTACATCTACCTGAATGGGGTGTTCTAGTCTATACAGCACAGTACATTTATATGACTGGGTTGTTCTAGTATAGACAGTACAGTACATCTACCTGACTGGTTTGTTCTAGTCTAGTCTAGACAGTACAGTACATCTACCTGACTGGTTTGTTCTAGTCTAGACAGTACAGTACATCTACCTGACTGGGTTGTTCTAGTCTAGACAGTACAGTACATCTACCTGACTGGGTTGTTCTAGTCTAGACAGTACAGTACATCTACCTGACTGGTTTGTTCTAGTCTAGACAGTACATTACATCTACCTGACTGGTTTGTTCTACTCTAGACAGTACAGTACATCTACCTGACTAGTTTGTTCTAGTCTAGACAGTACAGTACATCTTCCTGAATGGGTTGTTCTAGTCTAGACAGGACAGTACATCTACCTGACTGGGTTGTTCTAGTCTAGACCGTACAGTGCATTTATATGACTGGGTTGCTCTAGTCTAGACAGTACAGTACATCTACCTGACTGGGTTGTTCTAGTCTAGACAGTACAGTACATCTACCTGAATGGGGTGTTCTAGTCTATACAGCACAGTACATTTATATGACTGGGTTTTTGTAGTCTATACAGGACAGTACATTTCTATAACTGGGTTGTTCTAGTCTAGACAGTACAGTACATCTACCTGAATGGGGTGTTCTAGTCTATACAGCACAGTACATTTATATGACTGGGTTGTTCCAGTCTATACAGCACAGTACATCTACCTGACTGGGTTGTTCTAGTCTATACAGTACAGTACATCTACCTGACTGGGTTGTTCTAGCCTGTAAAACATAGTACATCTCCCTTACTGGGTTGTTCTAGTCTATACAACATAGTACATCGACCTGACTGGGTTGTTCTAGTCTATACAACACAGTACATCTACCTGACTGGGTTGTTCTATTCTAGACAGTACAGTACATCTACCTGACTGGGTTGTTCTAGCCTATACAGCACAGTACATTTATATGACTGGGTTGTTCTATTCTAGACAGTACAGTACAGCTACCTGACTGGGTTGTTCTATTCTAGACAGTACAGTACATCTACCTGACTGGGTTGTTCTAGCCTATACAGCACAGTACATTTATATGACTGGGTTGTTCTATTCTAGACAGTACAGTACAGCTACCTGACTGGGTTGTTCTAGTCTATAAAGTACAGTACATCTACCAGACTGGGTTGTTCTAGCCTGTACAGTACAGTACATCTACCAGACTGGGTTGTTCTAGCCTGTACAGTACAGTACATTTATATGACTGGGTTGTTCTAGTTTAGACAGTACAGCACATCTACCTGACTGGGTTGTTCTAGTATAGACAGTACAGTACATCTACCTGACTGGGTTGTTCTAGTCTAGACAGTACAGTACATCTACCTGACTGGGTTGTTCTAGTTTAGACAGTACAGCACATCTACCTGACTGGGTTGTTCTAGTATAGACAGTACAGTACATCTACCTGACTGGTTTGTTCTAGTATAGACAGTACAGTACATCTACCTGACTGGGTTGTTCTAGTCTAGACAGTACAGTACATCTACCTGACTGGGTTGTTCTAGTTTAGACAGTACAGCACATCTACCTGACTGGGTTGTTCTAGTATAGACAGTACAGTACATCTACCTGACTGGTTTGTTCTAGTCTAGTCTAGACAGTAGAGTACATCTACCTGACTGGTTTGTTCTAGTATAGACAGTACAGTACATCTACCTGACTGGTTTGTTATACTCTAGACAGTACAGTACATCTACCTGACTAGTTTGTTCTAGTCTAGACAGTACAGTACATCTACCTGAATGGGTTGTTCTAGTCTAGACAGGACAGTACATCTACCTGACTGGGTTGTTCTAGTCTAGACCGTACAGTGCATTTATATGACTGGGTTGCTCTAGTCTAGACAGTACAGTACATCTACCTGAATGGGGTGTTCTAGTCTATACAGCACAGTACATTTATATGACTGGGTTTTTGTAGTCTATACAGGACAGTACATTTATATGACTGGGTTGTTCTAGTCTAGACAGTACAGTACATCTACCTGAATGGGGTGTTCTAGTCTATACAGCACAGTACATTTATATGACTGGGTTGTTCTAGTATAGACAGTACAGTACATCTACCTGACTGGTTTGTTCTAGTCTAGTCTAGACAGTACAGTACATCTACCTGACTGGTTTGTTCTAGTCTAGACAGTACAGTACATCTACCTGACTGGGTTGTTCTAGTCTAGACAGTACAGTACATCTACCTGACTGGGTTGTTCTAGTCTAGACAGTACAGTACATCTACCTGACTGGTTTGTTCTAGTCTAGACAGTACATTACATCTACCTGACTGGTTTGTTCTACTCTAGACAGTACAGTACATCTACCTGACTAGTTTGTTCTAGTCTAGACAGTACAGTACATCTTCCTGAATGGGTTGTTCTAGTCTAGACAGGACAGTACATCTACCTGACTGGGTTGTTCTAGTCTAGACCGTACAGTGCATTTATATGACTGGGTTGCTCTAGTCTAGACAGTACAGTACATCTACCTGACTGGGTTGTTCTAGTCTAGACAGTACAGTACATCTACCTGAATGGGGTGTTCTAGTCTATACAGCACAGTACATTTATATGACTGGGTTTTTGTAGTCTATACAGGACAGTACATTTCTATAACTGGGTTGTTCTAGTCTAGACAGTACAGTACATCTACCTGAATGGGGTGTTCTAGTCTATACAGCACAGTACATTTATATGACTGGGTTGTTCCAGTCTATACAGCACAGTACATCTACCTGACTGGGTTGTTCTAGTCTATACAGTACAGTACATCTACCTGACTGGGTTGTTCTAGCCTGTAAAACATAGTACATCTCCCTTACTGGGTTGTTCTAGTCTATACAACATAGTACATCGACCTGACTGGGTTGTTCTAGTCTATACAACACAGTACATCTACCTGACTGGGTTGTTCTATTCTAGACAGTACAGTACATCTACCTGACTGGGTTGTTCTAGCCTATACAGCACAGTACATTTATATGACTGGGTTGTTCTATTCTAGACAGTACAGTACAGCTACCTGACTGGGTTGTTCTAGTCTATAAAGTACAGTACATCTACCAGACTGGGTTGTTCTAGCCTGTACAGTACAGTACATTTATATGACTGGGTTGTTCCAGCCTATACAACATAGTACATCTCCCTGACTGGGTTGTTCTAGCCTATACAACATAGTACATCTACCTGACTGGGTTGTTCTAGCCTATAGAACATAGTACATCTCCCTGACTGGGTTGTTCTAGTCCAGACAGTACATTACATCTACCTGACTGGGTTGTTCTAGTCTAGAAAGTACAGTACATTCATATAACTGGGTTGTTCTAGTCTAGACAGTACAGTACATCTATCTGACTGGGATGTTCTAGTCTATACCATACAGTACATTTATATGACTGTGTTGTTCTAGTCTATACAGTACAGTACATTTATATAACTGGGTTGTTCTTGTCTAGACAATACAGTACATCTACCTGACTGGGATGTTCTAGTCTATACAATAGAGAACATCTACCTGACTGGGTTGTTCTATTCTAGAGAGCACAGTACATTTATATGACTGGGTTGTTCTAGTCTAGACAGTACAGTACATCTACCTGACTGGGATGTTCTAGTCTATACAATAGAGAACATCTACCTGACTGGGTTGTTCTAGTCTAGACAGTACAGCTACCTGACTGGGTTGTTCTAGTCTAGACAGTACAGTACATTTATATTACCTGGTTGTTCTAGTCTATAAAGAAGAGTACATCTACCTGACTTGGTTGTTCTAGTCTATACAATACATTAGTATGACTGATTTGTTCTAGTCTATACAGTACAGTACATCTACCTGACTGGTTTGTTCTAGTCTAGACAGTACATCTCCCTGATTGGGTTGTTCTAGTCTAGAAAGTACAGTACATTCATATAACTGGGTTGTTCTAGTCTATACAGTACAGTACATCTACCTGACTGGGTTGTTCTAGTCTATACAGTACATTAGTATGACTGATTTGTTCTAGTCTATACAGTACAGTACATCTACCTGACTGGTTTGTTCTAGTCTATACAGTACATTAGTATGACTGATTTGTTCTAGTCTATACAGTACAGTACATCTACCTGACTGGGTTGTTCTTGTCTATACAGTAAAGTACATCTACCTGACTGGTTTGTTCTAGTCTAGACAGTACATCTACCTGACTGGGTTGTTCTAGTCTAGACAGTACATCTACCTGACTGGGTTGTTCTAGTCTGGACAGTACATCTACCTGACTGGGTTGTTCTTGTCTATACAGTACCATGCATTTCTATGACTGGGTTGTTCTAGTCTATACAACACAGTACATTTCTATGACTGGGTTGTTCTAGTCTATACAGCACAGTACATCTACCTGACTGGGTTGTTCTAGCCTATACAACATAGTACATCTACCTGACTGGGTTGTTCTAGCCTATACAACATAGTACACCTACCTGACTGGGTTATTCTAGTGTAGACAGTACAGTACATCGACCTGACTGGGTTGTTCTAGTCTATACAACATAGGACATCTACCTGACTGGGTTGTTCTAGTCTAGACAGCACAGTACATCGACCTGACTGGGTTGTTCTAGCCTATACAGTAAAGTACATGTATATGACTGGGTTGTTCTATTCTAGACAGTAGAGTACATCTACCTGACTGGGTTGTTCTAGTCTATAAAGTACAGTACATCTACCTGACTGGGTTGTTCTAGCCTGTACAGTACAGTACATTTATATGACTGGGTTGTTCCAGCCTATACAACATAGTACATCTACCTGACTGGGTTGTTCTAGCCTATAGAACATAGTACATCTCCCCGACTGGGTTGTTCTAGCCTATACAACATAGTACATCTACCTGACTGGGTTGTTCTAGCCTGTACAGTACAGTACATTTATATGACTGGGTTGTTCCAGCCTATACAACATAGTACATCTCCCTGACTGGGTTGTTCTAGCCTATACAACATAGTACATCTACCTGACTGGGTTGTTCTAGCCTATAGAACATAGTACATCTCCCTGACTGGGTTGTTCTAGTCCAGACAGTACATTACATCTACCTGACTGGGTTGTTCTAGTCTAGAAAGTACAGTACATTCATATAACTGGGTTGTTCTAGTCTAGACAGTACAGTACATCTATCTGACTGGGATGTTCTAGTCTATACCATACAGTACATTTATATGACTGTGTTGTTCTAGTCTATACAGTACAGTACATTTATATAACTGGGTTGTTCTTGTCTAGACAATACAGTACATCTACCTGACTGGGATGTTCTAGTCTATACAATAGAGAACATCTACCTGACTGGGTTGTTCTATTCTAGAGAGCACAGTACATTTATATGACTGGGTTGTTCTAGTCTAGACAGTACAGTACATCTACCTGACTGGGTTGTTCTAGTCTAGACAGTACAGCTACCTGACTGGGTTGTTCTAGTCTAGACAGTACAGTACATTTATATTACCTGGTTGTTCTAGTCTATAAAGAAGAGTACATCTACCTGACTTGGTTGTTCTAGTCTATACAGTACATTAGTATGACTGATTTGTTCTAGTCTATACAGTACAGTACATCTACCTGACTGGTTTGTTCTAGTCTAGACAGTACATCTCCCTGACTGGGTTGTTCTAGTCTAGAAAGTACAGTACATTCATATAACTGGGTTGTTCTAGTCTATACAGTACAGTACATCTACCTGACTGGGTTGTTCTAGTCTATACAGTACATTAGTATGACTGATTTGTTCTAGTCTATACAGTACAGTACATCTACCTGACTGGTTTGTTCTAGTCTATACAGTACATTAGTTTGACTGATTTGTTCTAGTCTATACAGTACAGTACATCTACCTGACTGGGTTGTTCTTGTCTATACAGTAAAGTACATCTACCTGACTGGTTTGTTCTAGTCTAGACAGTACATCTACCTGACTGGGTTGTTCTAGTCTAGACAGTACATCTACCTGACTGGGTTGTTCTAGTCTGGACAGTACATCTACCTGACTGGGTTGTTCTAGTCTATACAGCACAGTACATCTACCTGACTGGGTTGTTCTAAACTATACAACATAGTACATCGACCTGACTGGGTTGTTCTAGTCTATACAACATAGTACATCTACCTGACTGGGTTGTTCTAGTCTAGACAGCACAGTACATCGACCTGACTGGGTTGTTCTAGCCTATACAGTAAAGTACATTTATATGACTGGGTTGTTCTATTCTAGACAGTACAGTACATCTACCTGACTGGGTTGTTCTAGTCTATAAAGTACAGTACATCTACCTGACTGGGTTGTTCTAGCCTGTACAGTACAGTACATTTATATGACTGGGTTGTTCCAGCCTATACAACATAGTACATCTACCTGACTGGGTTGTTCTAGCCTATACAACATTGTACATCTACCTGACTGGGTTGTTCTAGCCTATACAACATAGTACATCTCCCCGACTGGGTTGTTCTAGCCTATACAACATAGTACATCTACCTGACTGGGTTGTTCTAGTCTAGACAGCACAGTACATCGACCTGACTGGTTTGTTCTAGCCTATACAGCACAGTACATTCATATAACTGGGTTGTTCTATGCTATTCAACATAGTACATCGACCTGACTGGGTTGTTCTAGTCTAGACAGCATAGTACATCTACCTGACTGGGTTGTTCTAGCCTATACAACATAGTACATCTACCTGACTGGGTTGTTCTAGTCTAGACAGCACAGTACATCTACCTGACTGGGTTGTTCTAGTCTAGACAGTACAGTACATCTACCTGACTGGGTTGTTCTAGTCTAGACAGCACAGTACCTGACTGGGTCGTTCTAGTCTAGACAGCACAGTACATAGACCTGACTGGTTTTTTCTAGCCTATACAGCACAGTACATTCATATAACTGGGTTGTTCTAGTCTAGACAGTACAATACATCTACCTGACTGGGATGTTCTAGTCTATACCATACAGTACATTTATATAACTGGGTTGTTCTAGTCTATACAATAACGAACATCCACCTGACTGGGTTGTTCTAGTCTAGATAGTACAGTACATTTATATGACTACCTGACTGGGTTGTTCTAGTCTATACAGTACATTAGTATGACTGATTTGTTCTAGTCTATACAGTACAGTACATCTACCTGACTGGTTTGTTCTAGTCTAGCCAGTACATCTACCTGACTGGGTTGTTCTTGTCTATACAGTACCATACATTTATATGACTGGGTTGTTCTAGTCTATACAGTACATTCATATGACTGTGTTGTTCTAGTCTAAACAGTACAGGACATATAACTCGGTTGTTCTAGTCTATACAGTACAGTACATCAACCTGACTGGGTTGTTCTCGTCTATGGCTTAGGTATGTAATGTATGGATGGTCTCTTCGCTGTGGTGGGGATTAGGCTCTCAGTCCTAGGCTAACCTGGCATGGAAACGTCACCTTCTGATGATGTCACTAAGCCCTGCTTTTATATGATCCTCATCTGTGGCGCTGGTTTGGCTGAGTCTGCTGGCTACAGTGTCTTGTGGTGGTGTCATAGGGCAGGGTGCCTGATACATTGTTTTGTGGTGGTGTCAGAGGGTATGCTTTCTGCTATAGTGTGGTGGTGTCATAGGTCAGGGTGCCTGCTAGGGTGTGGTGGTGTCATAGGGCAGGGTGCCTGCTAGTGTCTTGTGGTGGTGTCAGAGAACAGGCTGCCTGCTACAGTGTGGTGGTGTCATAGGGCAGGGTGCCTGCAACAGTGTGGTGGTGTCATAGGGCAGGGTGCCTGCTACAGTGTGGTGGTGTCAGAGGGTAGGCTGCCTGCTACAGTGTGGTGGTGTCATAGGGCAGGGTGCCTGCTACAGTGTGGTGGTGTTATAGAGCAGGGTGCCTGCTACAGTGGGGTGGTTTCATAGGGCAGGGTGCCTGCTACAGTGTGGTGGTGTTATAGGGCAGGGTGCCTGCTACAGAGTGGTGGTGTCATAGGGCAGGGTGCGTGGTACAGTGTGGTGGTGTCATAGGGCAGGGTGCCTGATACATTGTCTTGTCGTGGTGTCAGAGGGTAGGCTCTCTGCTACAGTGTGGTGGTGTCATAGGGCACGGTGCCTGCTACAGTGTGGTGGTGTTATAGGGCAGGGTGCCTGCTACAGTGTGGTGGTGTCATAGGGCACGGTGCCTGCTACAGTGTGGTGGTGTGATAGGGCAGGGTGCCTGCTACAGTGTGGTGGTGTCATAGGGCAGGGTGCCTGCTACAGTGTCTTGTGGTGGTGTCAGAGGGCAGGCTGCCTGCTACGGTATAGTGGTGTCATAGGGAAGGGTGCGTGCTACATTGTGGGGCTGTCATAGGACAGGGTTTCTGCTACAGTCTGGTGGTGTCATAGGGCAGGGTGCCTGCTACAGTGTGGTGGTGTCATAGGGCAGGGTGCCTGCTGCAGTGTGGTGATGTCATAGGACAGGGCGCGTGGTACAGTGTGGTGGAGTCATAGGGCAGGGTGCCTGCTGCAGTGTGGTGATGTCATAGAGCAGGGTGTGTGGTACAGTGTGGTGGTGTCATAGGACAGGGTGCCTGCTACAGTGTGGTGGTGTCATAGAGCAGGGTGCCTAATACAGTGTGGTGGTGTCATAGGACAGGGTGCCTGCTACAGTGTTGGTGTGCCATAGAGTAGGGTGCCTGCTACAGAATGGTGGTGTCATAGGGCAGGGTGCGTGGTACAGTGTGGTGGTGTCATAGGGCAGGGTGCCTGCTACAGTTTGGTGGTGTCATAGGGCTGGGTGCCTGCTACAGTGTGGTGGTGTCATAGGGCAGGGTGCCTGCTATAGTGTGGTGATGTTTTAGGGCAGGGTGCCTGCTACAGTGTGGTGGTGTTTAAGGGCAGGGTGCCTGCTACAGTGGGGTGGTGTCATAGGGCAGGGTGTGTGGTACAGTGTGGCGGTGTCATAGGACAGGGTGCCTGCTACAGTGTGGTGGTGTCATAGGGCAGGGTGCCTGCTACAGTGTGGTGGTGTCATAGGGCAGGGTGCCTGCTAGTGTCTTGTGGTGGTGTCAGAGAACAGGCTGCCTGCTACAGTGTGGTGGTGTCATAGGGCAGGGTGCGTGGTACAGTGTGGTGGTGTCATAGGGCAGAGTGCCTGCTACAGTCTGGTGGTGTTATAGGGCAGGGTGCCTGCTACAGTGTGGTGGTGTTTAAGGGCTGGGTGCCTGCTACAGTGTGGTGGTGTCATAGGGCAGGATGCCTGCTACAGTGTGGTGGTGTTATAGGGCAGGGTGCCTGCTTCAGTGTGGCTGTGTTTTAGGGCAGGGTGCCTGCTTCAGTGGGGTGGTGTTTAAGGGCAGGTTGCCTGCTACAGTGTGGTGGTGTCATAGGGCAGGGTGCCTGCTACAGTGTGGTGGTGTCATAGGGCAGGGTGCCTGCTACAGTGTGGTGGTGTCATAGGGCAGGGTGCCTCCTACAGTGGGGTGGTGTCATAGGGCAGGGTGCCTGCTAGTGTCTTGTGGTGGTGTCAGAGAACAGGCTGCCTGCAACAGTGTGGTGGTGTCAGAGGCAGGGTGCCTGCTACAGTGTGGTGGTGTCATAGAGTAGGGTGCTTGCTACAGTGTGGTGGTGTCAGAGGGTAGGGTGCCTGCTACTGTGTGGTGTTGTTATAGAGCAGGTTGCCTGCTACAGTGTGGTGGTTTCATAGGGCACGGTGCATGGTACAGTGTGGTGGTGTCATAGGGCAGGGTGCCTGCTACAGTGGGGTGGTGTCATATGGCAGGGTGTGTGGTACAGTGTGGTGGTGTCATAGGGCAGAGTGCCTGCTACAGTGTGGTGGTGTCATAGGGCAGGGTGCCTGCTACAGTGGGGTAGTGTCATAGGGCAGGGTGCCTGCTAGTGTCTTGTGGTGGTGTCAGAGAACAGGCTGCCTGCTACAGTGTGGTGGTGTCATAGAGCAGGGTGCCTGCAACAGTGTGGTGGTGTCAGAGGCAGGGTGCCTGCTACAGTGTGGTGGTTTCATAGGGCAGGGTGCAGGGTACAGTGTGGTGGTGTCATAGGGCAGGCTTCCTGATACATTGTCTTGTGGTGGTGTCAGAGGGTAGACTTTCTGCTACATTGTGGTGGTGTCATAGAGCAGGGTGCCTGCTACAGTGTGGTGGTGTCATAGGGCAGGGTGCCTGCTACAGTGTCTTGTGGTGGTGTCAGAGGGCAGGCTGCCTGCTACGTTATAGTGGTGTCATAGGGCAGGGTGCCTGCTACAGTGTGGGGCTGTCATATGACAGGGTTTCTGCTACAGTGTGGGGCTGTCATAGGAGAGGGTTTCTGCTACAGTCTGGTGGTGTCATAGGGCAGGGTGCTTGGTACAGTGTGGTGGTGTCAAAGGGCAGGGTGCCTGCTGCAGTGTGGTGGAGTCATAGGGTAGGGTGCCTGCTGCAGTGTGGTGATGTCATAGAGCAGGGTGCGGGGTACAGTGTGGTGGAGTCATAGGGCAGGGTGCCTGCTGCAGTGTGGTGATGTCATAGGGCAGGGTGCGTGGTACAGTGTGGTGGAGTCATAGGGCAGGGTGCCTGCTACAGTGTGGTGATGTCATAGAGCAGGGTGTGTGGTACAGTGTGGTAGTGTCATAGGGCAGGGTGTGTGGTACAGTGTGGTGGTGTCATAGGACAGGGTGCCTGCTACAGTGTGGTGGTGTCATGTAGCAGGGTGCCTGCTACAGAGTGGTGGTGTCATAGAGCAGGGTGCGTGCTACAGTGTGTTGGTGTTATAGGGCAGGGTGCCTGCTACAGAGTGGTGGTGTCATAGGGCAGGGTGCCTGCTACAGTGGGGTGGTGTCATAGGGCTGGGTGCCTGCTACAGTGTGGTGGTGTCATAGGGCAGGGTGCCTGCCTTAGTGTGGTGGGGTCATAGGGCAGGGTGCCTGCTATAGTGTGGTGGTGTCATAGGGCAGGGTGCCTGCTATAGTGTGGTGGTGTCATAGGGCAGGGTGCCTGCTACAGTGTGGTGGTGTCATAGGGCAGGATAAGTGGTACAGTGTGGTGATGTCATAGGGCTGGGTGCCTGCAACAGTGTGGTGGTGTCATAGGGCAGGGTGCCTGCTACAGTGTGGTGGTGTCATAGGGCAGGGTGCCTGCCTTAGTGTGGTGGTGTCATAGGGCAGGGTGCCTGCTATAGTGTGGTGGTGTCATAGGGCAGGGTGCCTGCTATAGTGTGGTGGTGTCATAGGGCAGGGTGCCTAATACAGTGTGGTGGTGTCATAGGGCAGGATAAGTGGTACAGTGTGGTGATGTCATAGGGCTGGGTGCCTGCAACAGTGTGGTGGTGTCATAGGGCAGGGTGCCTGCTATAGTGTGGTGGTGTCATAGGGCAGGGTGCCTGCTATAGTGTGGTGGTGTCATAGGGCAGGGTGCCTGCTACAGTGTGGTGGTGTCATAGGGCAGGATGCGTGGTACAGTGTGGTGATGTCATAGGGCTGGGTGCCTGCAACAGTGTGGTGGTGTCATAGGGCAGGGTGCCTGCTACAGTGTGGTGGTGTTTTAGGGCAGGGTGCCTGCTACAGTGTGGTGGTGTCATAGGGCAGGGTGCCTGCTACAGAGTCTTGTGGTGGTGTCAGAGGGCAGGCTGCCTGCTACGTTATAGTGGTGTCATAGGGCAGGGTGCCTGCTACAGTGTGGTGGTGTCATAGGACAGGGTGCCTGCTACAGTGTGGTGGTGTCATGTAGCAGGGTGCCTGCTACAGTGTGGTGGTGTCATAGGGCAGGGTGCGTGCCACAGTGTGGTGGTGTTATAGGGCAGGGTGCCTGCTACAGAGTGGTGGTGTCATAGGGCAGGGTGCCTGCTACAGTGTGGTGGTTTTATAGAGCAGGTTGCCTGCTACAGTGTGGTTGTTTCATAGGGCAGGGTGCAGGGTACAGTGTGGTGGTGTCATAGGGCAGGCTTCCTGATACATTGTCTTGTGGTGGTGTCAGAGGGTAGACTTTCTGCTACATTGTGGTGGTGTCATAGAGCAGGGTGCCTGCTACAGTGTGGTGGTGTCATAGGGCAGGGTGCCTGCTACAGTGTCTTGTGGTGGTGTCAGAGGGCAGGCTGCCTGCTACGTTATAGTGATGTCATAGAGCAGGGTGCCTGCTACAGTGTGGGGCTGTCATATGACAGGGTTTCTGCTACAGTGTGGGGCTGTCATAGGAGAGGGTTTCTGCTACAGTCTGGTGGTGTCATAGGGCAGGGTGCCTGCCTTAGTGTGGTGGTGTCATAGGGCAGGGTGCCTGCTGCAGTGTGGTGGAGTCATAGAGTAGGGTGCCTGCTGCAGTGTGGTGATGTCATAGAGCAGGGTGCGGGGTACAGTGTGGTGATGTCATAGGGCTGGGTGCCTGCAACAGTGTGGTGGTGTCATAGGGCAGGGTGCCTGCTACAGTGTGGTGGTGTTTTAGGGCAGGGTGCCTGCTACAGTGTGGTGGTGTTTAAGGGCAGGGTGCCTGCTACAGTGTGGTGGTGTCATAGGGCAGGGTGCCTGCTACAGTGTCTTGTGGTGGTGTCAGAGGGCAGGCTGCCTGCTACGTTATAGTGGTGTCATAGGGCAGGGTGCCTGCTACAGTGTGGTGGTGTCATAGGACAGGGTGCCTGCTACAGTGTGGTGGTGTCATGTAGCAGGGTGCCTGCTACAGTGTGGTGGTGTCATAGGGCAGGGTGCGTGCTACAGTGTGGTGGTGTTATAGGGCAGGGTGCCTGCTACAGAGTGGTGGTGTCATAGGGCAGGGTGCCTGCTACAGTGTGGTGGTGTTATAGAGCAGGTTGCCTGCTACAGTGTGGTGGTTTCATAGGGCAGGGTGCAGGGTACAGTGTGGTGGTGTCATAGGGCAGGCTTCCTGATACATTGTCTTGTGGTGGTGTCAGAGGGTAGACTTTCTGCTACATTGTGGTGGTGTCATAGAGCAGGGTGCCTGCTACAGTGTGGTGGTGTCATAGGGCAGGGTGCCTGCTACAGTGTCTTGTGGTGGTGTCAGAGGGCAGGCTGCCTGCTACGTTATAGTGGTGTCATAGGGCAGGGTGCCTGCTACAGTGTGGGGCTGTCATATGACAGGGTTTCTGCTACAGTATGGGGCTGTCATAGGAGAGGGTTTCTGCTACAGTCTGGTGGTGTCATAGGGCAGGGTGCTTGGTACAGTGTGGTGGTGTCATAGGGCAGGGTGCCTGCTGCAGTGTGGTGGAGTCATAGGGTAGGGTGCCTGCTGCAGTGTGGTGATGTCATAGAGCAGGGTGCGTGGTACAGTGTGGTGGAGTCATAGGGCAGGGTGCCTGCTGCAGTGTGGTGATGTCATAGGGCAGGGTGCTTGGTACAGTGTGGTGGTGTCATAGGGCAGGGTGCCTGCTACAGTGTGGTGATGTCATAGAGCAGGGTGTGTGGTACAGTGTGGTAGTGTCATAGGGCAGGGTGTGTGGTACAGTGTGGTGGTGTCATAGGACAGGGTGCCTGCTACAGTGTGGTGGTGTCATGTAGCAGGGTGCCTGCTACAGTGTGGTGGTGTCATAGGGCAGGGTGCGTGCTACAGTGTGGTGGTGTTATAGGGCAGGGTGCCTGCTACAGAGTGGTGGTGTCATAGGGCAGGGTGCCTGCTACAGTGGGGTGGTGTCATAGGGCAGGGTGCCTGCCTTAGTGTGGTGTTGTCATAGGGCAGGGTGCCTGCTATAGTGTGGTGGTGTCATAGGGCAGGGTGCCTGCTATAGTGTGGTGGTGTCATAGGGCAGGGTGCCTGCTACAGTGTGGTGGTGTCATAGGGCAGGGTGCGTGGTACAGTGTGGTGATGTCATAGGGCTGGGTGCCTGCAACAGTGTGGTGGTGTCATAGGGCAGGGTGTGTGGTACAGTGTGGTAGTGTCATAGGGCAGGGTGTGTGGTACAGTGTGGTGGTGTCATAGGACAGGGTGCCTGCTACAGTGTGGTGGTGTCATGTAGCAGGGTGCCTGCTACAGTGTGGTGGTGTCATAGGGCAGGGTGCGTGCTACAGTGTGGTGGTGTTATAGGGCAGGGTGCCTGCTACAGAGTGGTGGTGTCATAGGGCAGGGTGCCTGCTACAGTGGGGTGGTGTCATAGGGCTGGGTGCCTGCTACAGTGTGGTGGTGTCATAGGGCAGGGTGCCTGCCTTAGTGTGGTGGTGTCATAGGGCAGGGTGCCTGCTATAGTGTGGTGGTGTCATAGGGCAGGGTGCCTGCTATAGTGTGGTGGTGTCATAGGGCAGGGTGCCTGCTACAGTGTGGTGGTGTCATAGGGCAGGGTGCGTGGTACAGTGTGGTGATGTCATAGGGCTGGGTGCCTGCAACAGTGTGGTGGTGTCATAGGGCAGGGTGCCTGCTACATAGTGGTGGTGTTTTAGGGCAGGGTGCCTGCTACAGTGTGGTGGTGTTTAAGGGCAGGGTGCCTGCTACAGTGTGGTGGTGTCATAGGGCAGGGTGCCTGCTACAGTGTGGTGGTGTCATAGGGCAGGATGTGTGGTACAGTGTGGTGGTGTCATAGGGCAGGGTGCCTGCTACATAGTGGTGGTGTCATAGAGCAGGGTGCCTGCTACAGTGTGGTGATGTCATAGGGCAGGGTGCCTGCAACAGTGTGGTGGTGTCATAGGGCAGGGTGCCTGCTACATAGTGGTGGTGTTTTAGGGCAGGGTGCCTGCTACAGTGTGGTGGTGTTTAAGGGCAGGGTGCCTGCTACAGTGTGGTGGTGTCATAGGGCAGGGTGCCTGATACAGTGTGGTGGTGTCATAGGGCAGGGTGTGTGGTACAGTGTGGTGGTGTCATAGGGCAGGGTGCCTGCTACAGTGTGCTGGTGTTATAGGGCAGGGTGCCTGCTACATAGTGGTGGTGTCATAGAGCAGGGTGCCTGCTACAGTGTGGTGATGTCATAGGGCTGGGTGCCTGCTACAGTGTGGTGGTGTCATAGGGCAGGGTGCCTGCTACTGTGTGGTGGTGTCATAGGGCAGGGTGCGTGGTACACATGCTGCTGATTGCACTCATCACTTTCCTTTGACAAATCAATCAAGATGTATCATCCTTTTCCAATATTTGTTAGAGCCAAATTCTAAACTAAACACAGATGAAGTGTGTTTGTGCATGAGTCCCTCATTTGAGTGCAATTATTTTGCTATTTTACTCAAATACGAAATCGTAATGTAATGTAATCTGCTACTGGAGCTATGTCATCCATTTTTTTGTTCCACAGCATGATTATCTTTTGAAATCAAGAGACGTTATGACAACAACAAGAGAAGGGGTAAAAAAAATGATGATTGTGGTATAGATTGATGTGTTCTTCACTTTTTCCATCCCTCTGAGAGGTCTAAGAATCATATAATGTCTACACAGCAGGCTATGAATCTTATAGCCTACACACGCTTGCCTCATATCAGCACAGAGGTAGAAGACAATCTTTAGTTTTCACACTGAGAATACACAAACACACATCAACACAAACACACATCAACACAAACACAAACACACATCAACACAAACACACATCTACACAAACACACATCCACACAAATACACATCCACACAAACACACATCCACACAAACACACATCCACATAAACCCACACATCCACACAAACATACACATCCACACAAACACACACATCACCACAAACACACACATCAACACAAACACAAACATACACATCCACACAAACACACACATCACCACAAACACACACATCCACACAAACACATACATCCACACAAACACACATCCACACAAACACACACATCCACACAAACACACATACCCACAAATATCCAAACGAACACACGAACACACACATCCACACAAACACACACATCCACACATACACACATCCAAACAAACACACAGACATACACATCCACACAAACACACACACATCCACACATCCACACATCCAAACACATCCACACAAACACACACACATCCACACAAACACACACATCCACACAACACACACATCCACACAAACACACACAACACACAGCCACCAACACACAACCACACAAACACACATATCCACACAAACACACACATTCACACAACACACACATCCATACAACACACATCCACACAAACACACACATCCACACAAACACACACATCCACACAAACACACACATCCACACAAACACACACCTTCACACAACACACACATCCATACAACACACATCCACACAAACACACACATCCACACAAACACACACATCCACACATCCACACACATCCACACAAACACAAACATCCACATCCACACAAACACACAAACATCCACACAAACACACACATCCACACAACACACACATCCACACATCCACACAAACACACACAACACACAGCCACCAACACACAACCACACAAACACACATATCCACACAAACACACACATTCACACAACACACACATCCATACAACACACATCCACACAAATGCACACAAACACACACATCCACACAAACACATACATTCACACATACACACATCCAAACAAACACACAGACATACACATCCACACAAACACACACACATCCACGCATCCACACATCCACACACATCCACACAAACACATACACATCCACACAAACACACACATCCACACAACACACATCCACACAAACACACACAACACACAGCCACCAACACACAACCACACAAACACACATATCCACACAAACACACACATTCACACAACACACACATCCATACAACACACATCCACACAAATGCACACAAACACACACATCCACACAAACACACACATCCACAAAAACACACACATCCACACAAACACACACATTCACGCAACACACACATCCATACAACACACATCCACACAAACACACACATCCACACAAACACACAAACACACACATCCACACATCCACACACACATCCACACAAACATCCGCATCCAAACAAACACACACATCCACACAAACACACATCCACACAAACACACATCCACACAAACAAACATCCACATAAACCCACACATCCACACAAACATACACATCCACACAAACACACACATCACCACAAACACACACATCAACACAAACACAAACATACACATCCACACAAACACACACATCACCACAAACACACACATCCACACAAACACATACATCCACACAAACACACATCCACACAAACACACACATCCACACAAACACACATACCCACAAATATCCAAACGAACACACGAACACACACATCAACACAAACACACACATCCACACATACACACATCCAAACAAACACACAGACATACACATCCACACAAACACACACACATCCACACATCCACACATCCAAACACATCCACACAAACACACACACATCCACACAAACACACACATCCACACAACACACACATCCACACAAACAAACACAACACACAGCCACCAACACACAACCACACAAACACACATATCCACACAAACACACACATTCACACAACACACACATCCAGACAACACACACATTCATACAACACACATCCACACAAATGCACACGAACACAAACATCCACACATCTACACACATCCACACAAACATACACATCCAAACAATCAAAAACATCCACACAAACACACACATCCACACAAACACGCACATCCACACAACACACACATCCACACAAACACACACATCCACACAAACACACACATCCACAAAACACACATCCACACAAATACACACATCCACACAAACACACACATTCATACAACACACATCCACACAAATGCACAACACACACATCCACCAACACACAACCACACAAACACACAACCACACAAACACACATATCCACACAAACACACATCCACACAAAAAGACACATCCAGACAACACACACATTCATACAACACACATCCACACAAATGCACACGAACACAAACATCCACACATCTACACACATCCACACAAACATACACATCCAAACAAACAAACAAACACAACCACACAAACACACATATCCACACAAACACACACATTCACACAACACACACATCCATACAACACACATCCACACAAACACACACATCCACACAAACACACACATCCACACAAACACACACATCCACACAAATGCACACGAACACAAACATCCACACATCTACACACATCCACACAAACATACACATCCAAACAAACAAACAAACACAACCACACAAACACACATATCCACACAAACACACACATTCACACAACACACACATCCATACAACACACATCCACACAAACACACACATCCACACAAACACACACATCCACACAAACACACACATCCACACAAACACAAACATACACATCCACACAAACACACACATCACCACAAACACACACATCCACACAAACACATACATCCACACAAACACACATCCACACAAACACACACATCCACACAAACACACATACCCACAAATATCCAAACGAACACACGAACACACACATCAACACAAACACACACATCCACACATACACACATCCAAACAAACACACAGACATACACATCCACACAAACACACACACATCCACACATCCACACATCCAAACACATCCACACAAACACACACACATCCACACAAACACACACATCCACACAACACACACATCCACACAAACACACACAACACACAGCCACCAACACACAACCACACAAACACACATATCCACACAAACACACACATTCACACAACACACACATCCAGACAACACACACATTCATACAACACACATCCACACAAATGCACACGAACACAAACATCCACACATCTACACACATCCACACAAACATACACATCCAAACAATCAAAAACATCCACACAAACACACACATCCACACAAACACGCACATCCACACAACACACACATCCACACAAACACACACATCCACACAAACACACACATCCACAAAACACACATCCACACAAATACACACATCCACACAAACACACACATTCATACAACACACATCCACACAAATGCACAACACACACATCCACCAACACACAACCACACAAACACACAACCACACAAACACACATATCCACACAAACACACATCCACACAAAAAGACACATCCAGACAACACACACATTCATACAACACACATCCACACAAATGCACACGAACACAAACATCCACACATCTACACACATCCACACAAACATACACATCCAAACAAACAAACAAACACAACCACACAAACACACATATCCACACAAACACACACATTCACACAACACACACATCCATACAACACACATCCACACAAACACACACATCCACACAAACACACACATCCACACAAACACACACATCCACACAAACACACACCTTCACACAACACACACATCCATACAACACACATCCACACAAACACACACATCCACACAAACACACACATCCACACAAACACACACATCCACACAAACACAAACATCCACATCCACACAAACACACAAACATCCACACAAACACACACATCCACAAAACACACACATCCACACATCCACACAAACACACACAACACACAGCCACCAACACACAACCACACAAACACACATATCCACACAAACACACACATTCACACAACACACACATCCATACAACACACATCCACACAAATGCACACAAACACACACATCCACACAAACACATACATTCACACATACACACATCCAAACAAACACACAGACATACACATCCACACAAACACACACACATCCACGCATCCACACATCCACACACATCCACACAAACACATACACATCCACACAAACACACACATCCACACAACACACACATCCACACATCCACACAAACACACACAACACACAGCCACCAACACACAACCACACAAACACACATATCCACACAAACACACACATTCACACAACACACACATCCATACAACACACATCCACACAAATGCACACAAACACACACATCCACACAAACACACACATCCACAAAAACACACACATCCACACAAACACACACATTCACGCAACACACACATCCATACAACACACATCCACACAAACACACACATCCACACAAACACACACATCCACACATCCACACACACATCCACACAAACATCCGCATCCAAACAAACACACACATCCACACAAACACACAAATTCACACAAACACACACATTCACACATCCACACAAACACACACAACACACAGCCACCAACACACAACCACACAAACACACAAATCCAAACAAACAAACACATTCACACAACACACACATCCATAATACACACATCCACACAAATGCACACAAACACACACATCCACACAAACACACACATCCACACATACACACATCCAAACAAACACACAGACATACACATCCACACAAACACACACGCATCCACACATCCACACATCCACACACATCCACACAAACACACACACATCCACACAAACACACACATCCACACAACACACACATCCACACATCCACACAAATGCACACAAACACACACATCCACACAACACACAACCACACAAACACACATATCCACACAAACACACATCCACACAAAAAGACACATCCACACAACACACACATTCATACAACACACATCCACACAAATGCACACAAACACAAACATCCACACATCTACACACATCCACACAAACATACACATCCAAACAAACACACACATCCACACAAACACACACATCCACACAAAAACACACATCCACACAACACACACATCCACACAAACACACACATCCACACAAACACACACATCCACACAACACACATCCACACAAATACACACATCCACACAAACACACACATTCATTCAACACACATCCACACAAACACACACATTAACACAACACACATCCACACAAACACAAACATCCACACAAACACACACATCCACACAACCCTACACATTCACACAAACACACACATCCACACAACACACAACCACACAAACACAAACATCCACACAATCACACACATTCACACAACACACATCCACACCAAAACACACATCCACACAACACACACATCCACACAACACACACATCCACACAACACACAAACACACACACACACATCTGCATAAAATCCACACAAACACACACATCAAAACAACACACGCATTCACACAACACACAACCACACAAACACAAACATCCACACAAACACACATATCCACACAAACACACATCCACACAAACAGACACATAAATACAACACACACATTCAGACAACACACATCCACACAAATGCACAAAAACACAAACATCCACACATCCACACAACACACATCCACACAAACACACACATCCACACAACACACACATCCACGCAAACACACACATCAACACAACACACATCCACACAAACACAAACATCGACACAACACACACATTCATACAACACACATCCACACAAACGCACACAAACACAAACATCCACACAAACATGCACACATCCACACACATCCACACAAACACACACATCCACACAAATACACACATCCACACAAACACTCACATCTACACAACACACACATCCACACAACACACACATCCACACAAACACACACATCCACACAAACACACACATCCACACAACCCTACACATCCACACAAACACACACATCCACAAAACACACAACCACACAAACACAAACATCCACACAATCACACACATTCACACAACACACATTCACACAACACACATCCACACCAACACACACATCCACACCAACACACACATCCACACAAACACACACATCCACACAACACACACATCCACACAACACACAAACACACACAAACATCTGCATACATCCACACAAACACACACATCAAAACAACACACGCATTCACACAACACACAACCACACAAACACACACATCCACACAAACACACATATCCACACAAACACACATCCACACAAACAGACACATCCATACAACACACATCCACACAAATGCACACAAACACAAACATCCACACAAACATGCACATATCCACACACATCCACACCAACACACACATCCACACCAACACGCACATCCACACAAACACACACATCCACACAAATACACACATCCACACAAACACTCACATCTACACAACATACACATCCACACAACACACACATCCACACAACACACAAACACACACAAACATCTGCATACATCCACACAAACACACACATCCACACAACACAAATCCACACAACACACACAACACACACAAACACACACATCCACACAAACTACACATCCACACAACACACAACCACACAGCCACACACATTCACACAAACAAACACATCCACACAACACACATCCACACAAACACACACATCCACACAAACACACACATTCACACAACACACACATCCACACAAACACACACATCCACACAAACACACACATCCACACAACACACAAACACACAACACACACATCCACCAACACACAACCACACAAACACACAACCACACAAACACACATATCCACACAAACACACATCCACACAAAAAGACACATCCAGACAACACACACATTCATACAACACACATCCACACAAATGCACACGAACACAAACATCCACACATCTACACACATCCACACAAACATACACATCCAAACAAACAAACACATCCACACAAACACACACATCCACACAAACACGCACATCCACACAACACACACATCCACACAAACACACACATCCACACAAACACACACATCCACAAAACACACATCCACACAAATACACACATCCACACAAACACACACATTCATACAACACACATCCACACAAATGCACACAAACACAAACATCCACACAAACATGCACACATCCACACAACCCACACAAACATACACATCCAAACAAACACACACATCCACACAAACACACACATTAACACAACACACATCCACACAAACACACACATCCACACAAACACACACATCCACACAAACACACACATCAACACAACCCTACACATCCACACAAACACACACATCCACACAACACACAACCACACAAACACAAACATCCACACAATCACACACATTCACACAACACACATTCACACCAACACACACATCCACACAACACACATCCACACCAACACTCACATCCACACAAACACACACATTCACACAACACACACATCCACACAACACACAAACACACAGAAACATCTGCATACATCCATACAAACACACACATCAAAACAACACACGCATTCACACAACACACAACCACACAAACACACACATCCACACAAACACACATCCACACAAACAGACACATAAACACAACACACACATTCAGACAACACACATCCACACAAATGCACACAAACACAAACATCCACACATCCACACACATCCACACAATCATACACATCCAAACAAACACACACATCCACACAAACACACACATCCACACAGACACACACATCCACACAACACACACATCCACACAAACACACACATCCACACAAACACACACATCCACACACCACACATCCACACAAACACACACATCCACACAACACACACATTCATACAACACACATCCACACAAATGCACACAAACACAAACATCCACACAAACATGCACACATCCACACAACCCACAAAAACATACACATCCAAACAAACACACACATCCACACAAACACACACATCAACACAACACACATCCACACAAACACACACATCCACACAACACACACATTCATACAACAAACATCCACACAAATGCACACAAACACAAATATCCACACAAACATGCACACATCCACACACATCCACACCGACACACACATCCACACCAACACACACATCCACACAAACACACACATCCACACAAATCCACACATCCACACAAACACTCACATCTACACAACACAAACATCCACACAAACACACATCCACACAACACACACATCCACACAAACTCACACATCCACACAACACACACATCCACACCAACACACACATCCACACCAACACACACATCCACACAACACACATCCACACCAACACACATCCACACAACACACACATCCACACCAACACACATCCACACCAACACACACATCCACACAACACACATCCACACAACACACATCCACAGAACACACCTCCACACCAACACACACATCCACACAACACACACATCCACACAACACACATCCACACCAACACACCTATCCACACAACACACATCCACACCAACACACACATCCACACCAACACCAACACACACATCAACACAACACACACATCCACACAACACACATCCACAACAACACACACATCCACACAACACACATCCACACATCACACATCCACACCAACACACACATCCACACAACACACGTCCACACAACACACATCCACACCAACACACACATCCACACCAACACACACATCCACACAAACACACATCCACACAACACACATCCACACCAACACACATCCACACAACACACACATCCACACAACCCACACATCCACACCAACACACATCCACACAACACACACATCCACACACCACACACATCCACACCAACACACATCCACACAACACACATCCACACCAACACACACATCCACACAACACACATCCACACCAACACACACATCCACACAACACACATCCACACCAACACACATCCACACAACACACACATCCCTACCAACACACATCCACGCCAACACACACATCCACACAACACACATCCACACCAACACACACATCCACACCAACACACACATCCACACCAACACACATCCACACAACACACATCCACACCAACACACACATCCACAACAACACACACATCCACACAATACACATCCACACAACACACATCCACACAACACACATCCACACAACACACATACATACCAACACACACATCCACACAACACACACATCCACACAACACACATCCACACCAACACACACATCCACACCAACACACACATCCACACACATCCACACCAACACACACATCCACACAACACACATCCACACCAACACACACATCCACACAACACACATCCACACCAACACACATCCACACAACACACACATCCCTACCAACACACATCCATGCCAACACACACATCCACACAACACACATCCACACAACACACATCCACACCAACACACACATCCACACCAACACACACATCCACACCAACACACATCCACACAACACACATCCACACCAACACACACATCCACAACAACACACACATCCACACAATACACATCCACACAACACACATCCACACAACACACATCCACACAACACACATACATACCAACACACACATCCACACCAACACACACATCCACACAACACACATCCACACCAACACACACATCCACACCAACACACACATCCACACAATACACATCCACACAACACACATCCACACAACACACATCCACACCAACACACAGATCCACACAACACACATCCACACAACACACATCCACACCAACACACACATCCACACCAACACACACATCCACACCAACACACATCCACACAACACACATCCACACAACACACATCCACACAACACACATCCACACAACACACAGATCCACATAACACACATCCACACAGCACACATCCACACCAACACACAGATCCACACAACACACATCCACACAACACACATCCACACATTGGGTTGTGTTGTTGCTGTGTCTTTCCTCTCCCCTCTCTCTATGAGGTGTTTATCTAATACCTGTTCAGAATGCGGCAGCGGGCTCTGCCGGCGCGCTCCCTGCCAGTCCCGGAGGAGGCTCTGCAGTAAATGGCGGTATTATTTGTCAGCCCTGGCAGTGTCTTGAGGCTGCTTCAGAGAGATACAAGGAGGCAACTGATAAGAGGAGCATCAGAAGGGCAGTTAATTGCCTCCAGTCTCCGGGAGCTGGGGAATATTTAAAATCTTTGGGATTAAAGGCAGATTAAAAACGGCAGAAGCAGTGGGCCCAATGGCGCTTAAAGATTGCAATCAGCAAGGGTAATGGCGGAGAAGAAGGAGGAGAGAGAGAGGGAGGAAGAAAACACAGAACAAATGTGGCTGGGGAGGAAGGGAGGAAGGAAGGGAAGAGAGGGAAAAATTACAGATAGGAAATTCAGATCGACTCCTAATGCCCAGGGTTCCATCTTGTTAGCACGATTCATCTACGTGTAAATCAAATATATATATTTTTTGTCTGGGTTCTTTTCTTCTTTTTTCTTTTTTTCTCTTCCGAGGCCCTGGTTTGCTAGCGCTGCCTTCTGCAAGCGGCACGGCTCGGGCATTTGGCTGCCTTATCGGTCCATCAGCGAATTAAAAGCGCTTTTCCCTGTGAGGATTAAGGAGGTTGATTGAAGTCGGTATGAAAACTAGCTAATAAGTCGAAAATGTCAGAAGGGCACTCTATCGAAACTGTGTACTTTTCATAATAAAGCTGAGGGAAGGAGGGATGGAGGTGAGGGGAGGAGTGGGGGGGGGGGGGGGGGGGGGGGGGGAGGGGGTAGCATAGGGGAGGAAAAAGAGAGAGAGGAATAGGAAACTGTCACCTCAGCCTTGAATGATGGAAGGAAGATGGGAGGGGAAGGGACAGAGTAGAGGATAAGGGTGGTTTTCACCCAGTAGAGAGGGAGTTGCAGATCTTTGTGTCAGGTCCTAGGACAACAATGGGAGGGCAAATAGTACCCCAAAATACCCCTATACTAGCATGTAAAAGAGGTGTGTGTGTGTGTGTGTGTGTGGGTGGGGGGTGGGGGGGGGGGGGGGGGGTGATAGTGAAAGGGGCAAAACGAAGAGTCATTAGTGGTATTAATGACAGCCAGACATTATCAGTGAAATCTGATAAGCAATTTGTAAATGGAAGGCATTGTAAATTATGAAAAGTAAAAAAAACACCCCTTAACACACGCACACACACACACACACACACATACACACACACACACACACACACACACACACACACACACACATACACACACACTACAGACACACACACACACACACACACTACAGACACACACACAGGCAACAGAGACAGACACACACACACACACACTACAGACACACACACACATTCTACAGAGACAGACACAGCTCTATCTGGGTTAAAGAGGTGAAGAGGAACAACGTCTCCATTGTTTTCTGCTTTATTTTAGGTCCATCTCTTATAATCCTATTAATGAACACATAATATACTTTGGGTATCATCTTTAAAATCAACCGCTGGTTTTTAAGATATCAGTTGAAAATCTATGGCGCAGGTTTATTCAAATCCATTTTTTCCTTTCTCTCTCTCTCTCTCTCTCTCTCTCTCTCTCTCTCTGTCGTCGTTCGTTGAAAGATTAGCCTTATAAATTATGCATCGGTGGATAGTGGGGGTAATCCTAAGAAGAGATAGAGATCGCTTAAGTGTTGAAGGGGCATCAGAGAGGCAGCGCCACGATCATAAATATGAAACAGATGTTGGGTGACATTTTAAAAAGTGAATCAAATCCCCTCCTGCGTTTGGTAGTTCAGATGGAGAGAGAGGACCCTGTCATCTATTGTTTTCGCTGTTTCTCTCTCTATCCCCCTCTCTCTCTCTCCCTCTCTTCCCCATCTCTCTATCTCTCTCCCAACCTCTCTCTCTAACTCTCTCTCTCTCTCTCTCTCTCTCTCTCTCCCAACCTCTCTCTCCCAACCTCTCTCTCACTCTCTCTCTCCCTCTCTCTCTCTCTCTCTCTCCCTCTCTCTATCTTCCTCATCTCTCTATCTCTCTCTCCCAACCTCTCTCTCTCTCTTTCTCTCTCTCTCTCTCTCTCTCTCTCTCTCTCTCTCTCTCTCTCTCTCTTCCTCTATATTTTTCAGCGATAATTCCATGCAGCCAGTGATGCATAGATTACAGTCTCTCTCCTTCTTCAGCATCTTACTTGTGTGTTTGAGCCACCCGGGTAATACACTCCTCAATGAACTAACTGGTAAACTTTAGCAGCATATACAATTACAGGCCGATCTATCCACAATGATATTGGTTCATTTCCACAAAGGAAGCTGTATGATGGCATGTCTATATGTGTCACACCCTGACCATAGTTTACTTTGTATATTTCTATGTTTTGGTTGGTCAGGGTGTGATCTGAGTGGGCATTCTATGTTACATGTCTAGTTTGTCCAGTTCTATGTTCGGCCTGATATGGTTCTCAATCAGAGGCAGGTGTTCGTCATTGTCTCTGATTGGGAACCATATTTAGGTAGCCTGGTTTTCACTGTGTGTTTGTGGGTGATTGTTCCTGTCTATGTGTTTTCACCAGATAGGGCTGTTTAGGTTTTTGTTACGGTCATTACGTTCTTTATTTTGTAGTGTTTGTATTGATTCGTGTTTTACGTTTGTTTATTAAAACATGGATCACAATCTACACGCTGCATTTTGGTCCGACTCTCCCTCTCACCAAGAAAACCGTTACAATATGGTGTAGCTACTGTGTGTGTGTATTCTGTGTGTCAGCATCATGTTTTTAGGGCTGAGTTGACGCAGTGCCACAGCATTAAGATCGTTATGTGTGTGTACTGAGTTCTTAGTGGTGAATTGAGGTAGGAT
>NC_048585.1:25596107-25621107 GCF_013265735.2 Oncorhynchus mykiss | reverse complement strand
CAGATAACTCACCCACCATCCATCTTGTCCCAGCATCCCTACAGTGGAGAGTGGGTGTGGCCTCCTGAGAAGCCGTCCTATCAGCAGCCTGATCTGCTTCTAATTAGACAGAGGGAGGGTGGCGATTAGCCCAGCCCAGGGGCCTCACAGCACACAGCACACACAACCTAACCTCTAGCCCAGCAGTGTACATAGCTGCTGGGAACAGATATTTCATCTGTCCACTGATCACACTCTTATCGTCGCATCTCTAAACTTGGCCGTCAGGTGAGGAGGCCTCAGGCACTGTCAAGCTCCCAGACAGACAGAAGGACTGATCGACGGACGGAAACTCGCAATTTACATTTTAATGTTACTTTATTATCTGTTCTAACGGCTTAATATGATCCACAGTTTATGCCCCTTGAATTCCTAATCTGTTTTGCTTTGTGTTCATTGTGACCTTACAGTTTTGTGAGGTTTACAGTGTGTCTACCTTGTGTGATCTATTGGAGGTACTAGTCCACTGTTTCCTGTTCTTGCTTGCTCTTCATGATGTTTGCATCTTGGCTGGTACTGGTGTAAATCTCAGAGAGCTGTGCACCCTACCCAGATAACATCAGACAGTTTCCCTCCTCTCCCTCCTCCCACTGGAGTTAAGATAGCTGCTATTATTTTCTGAGAAACACACACAAATACGCACACACACATGCCCTTCCTGGGCTGGGCACTTGCAGGTCTGTGCTTCAGGTTGTGGTGACTGAGGGAAATTCCCCCAGTCAGCTATAGCTGGTTAATTATGGACATAAATCTGTCTAATTGTGTCAAATTATGGCCTGTCTGTCCCCAGGTCACTCCCAGAACACTGGCTTTTAGAAGAGAGAGAGAGAGATGGAAGGCGGGAGGCCAACAAAGAGTGATATTGTGTGAAAGAAAGATGAGGGCAGCTAAGAGTTTGAGAGTTTACACTATGAGAATGTTCTGTAGTTTGATGCATGTTTTATGTGTTTTGTTTTGTAGCTTAATGTAGGAGGAGGATTCAGCTGGGGATAAAATGTGGTCATTGCTGGAGAGGAGGGTGGGGTTCAACCAGTTTAACCTCTGAGGAGGTGGGGCTCAACCAGTTTAACCTCTGAGGAGGTGGGGCTCAACCAGTTTAACCTCAGAGGAGGTGGGGCTCAACCAGTTTAACCTCTGAGGAGGTGGGGCTCAACCAGTTTAACTCTGAGGAGGTGGGGCTCAACCAGTTTAACCTCTGAGGAGGTGGGGCTCAACCAGTTTAACCTCTGAGGAGGTGGGGCCCAACCAGTTTAACCTCTGAGGAGGTGGGGCTTAGGGACAGGTCAGGGGGGGTCAGGTCTGCTTCTGGAATATTCTAGACTTTAGACTTATTACAGGTCAAATCAAATCACATGTAATTTGTCACATGCACCGAATACAAAAGGTGAAATGCTTACTTACAAGCCCTTAACCAACAATGCTTTAAGAAGTTGAGAATTTAAAAAAAATAAGTGTTAAGTAAAAAAAAAGATAAGTAAGAAATATAAAATAGAAAATAAAAGTAACAAATAATTATCAGTAAAATAATAAGAGAGGCTATATACAAGGGGTACCAGTACGTACGGTCACTGTGAGGACGACGTCATCGATGCACTTATTGATGAAGCCAGTAACTGATGTGGTGTACATCTCAATGTCATCGGAAGAATCCCGGAACATATTCCAGTCTGTGCTAGTAAAACAGTCCTGTAGCTTAGCATCTGTTTCATCTGACCACTTTTTTATTAACAGAGTCACTGGTGCTTCCTGCTTTAGTTTTTTCTTGTAAGCAGGAATCAGGAGGACATAATTATGGTCAGATTTGCCAAATGGAGGGCGAGGGAGAGCTTTGTATGCATCTCTGTGTGTGGAGTAAAGGTGGTCTAGAGTTTTTTCTCCCTCTGGTTGCATATTTAAAATGCTGATAGAAATGAGATAAAACTGATTTGAGTTTCCCTGCATTAAAGTCCCTGGCCACTAGGAGCGCCGCCTGCGGATGAACATTTTCCTGTTTGCTTATG
This sequence comes from Oncorhynchus mykiss, assembly GCF_013265735.2. Lineage (NCBI taxonomy): Eukaryota > Metazoa > Chordata > Actinopteri > Salmoniformes > Salmonidae > Oncorhynchus > Oncorhynchus mykiss. The sequence goes on along the minus strand of NC_048585.1, from coordinate 25,619,068 downwards.
GCCGTATACAGCTCATTGAGTGCGATCTTGGTACCAGCATCGGTCTGCGGTGGTATATAGACAGCTACGTACAATATAGATGTAAACTCTCTTGGTAAATAGTGTGGTCTACAGCTTATCATAAGATACTCTACCTCAGGCGAGCAAAACCTTGAGACTTCCTTGGATTTCTTGCAGCAGCTGTTGTTTACAAATATGCACAGGCCGCCTCCCCTTGTTTTACCAGAGGCCGCTGTTCTATCCTGCCGAAAAGGTTTATATCCCACCAGCTGAATGTTAGTCATGTTGTCATTCAGCCATGACTCATGAAACATAAGATATTGCAGTTTTTAATGTCCCATTGGTAGGATATACGTGCTTGTAGTTCGTCTATTTTACTACCGATTGATTGTACGTTGGCTAATAGGACCAATGGTAAAGGTAGATTACCCTCTCGGTGACCCCTGATACACTTAATTACTGTTAACTCTGGGATGAAGCTCTGCGGTGTGTGTGTGTGCAAGTGTAAATTCATAATACTTATATTGTACACATTCTCTTTCCCTCTTCCTCTCTTTCTCTACCAGTGCATTAGGAACAGATATGTTAATACATGTTAATACTCTGCTCATTGTTGCATCGTTCTATAATGATTATTCAAAACTATTTTTCTACACGTCAGAAGAATCCCAGAAATGTGCGATGTTTTGGAACAGCGGCGGAGTTATCCATCCTAGGCGTCGTGTAACGATGATTGAACACTGAAACTCGGCAGGAGTTTGTCTCCGTTCTCTCTCCCCTCTCCCCTCCCTGTAAAACAAACATTTGAAGGCTTTTGTGTCGCCTGTCTGTATTTTAACATTTCAAAACCTTGTCTTCTTACGGGTTGATCTAAAAAAAACAATCACCTTGACATCCGTCAAGCTTTAGCATGAAACAATACCGCCCGGCTGCTCTGAACTACACATCAATAAGCTTAGAGGCAACGTTGCCTTTTACCCAACGCCGAGTTACACTTTAATGGAAATACCAGGCTTTGTACTATCCGTATGAAAGGTGTTATTAAATCTTATTTTGCATTATTCTGGGGTTGGGGGATAAATCTATCAAAGGGTTCAGAATTCAATAACTTCATTTTTTTGTGTTGTTTTTATTTATTTAAAATGTTAATGAAGTTTTTTGATTCCGAGGCGTACGTCGGGGGTAAATTAGTGACAGAGGAGAGAGGGAGACATCCCTGTGAAGATTGTCTGTGCTGTGTAGCCCCCACCACCCCTCCTCTCTCATTCACTGACTGTCAACAGCACAGCCCAGTTTCAATAGAAGGAGTCTTCTTCAAATAAAGGTAGCTGGTAGTGGAATATCTCAGGTACTTGGGGGTGGATGAAGTGTGTACAGGGGTGGATATGAATTCTGGAATGCCCCAACCCGCTCGCAGTGGAGTCTGCCTGAGGAGGTGAGAGGGGTTTGTGAGGGGTGGAGGTAGGAGGGGGAGGAGGGTTCCAGCCAGACCAGGCTTACCCCTCTAACCCCCTTACACCCCTCCAGGTCAAACAGGGTTAACCCCTGTGACCCCAGCTCATCACGTTTAGAATCCACGGCTCCCTGTTCTGTCAGCAAACTCCACACACAAGACATGACCAGCCCCAGCCATGTCCCAGTCCCAGCCCCACCCGCCTGCCCGCCTGGCTGGCTGTCCTGCTGCAGGACTCCACAGTGATTTACTGTCCCTATGGGATCACTTAGTAGTTAGTCTGACTTCAATTACTTAAATGGCCTGGCTTTAATGGGGACTGACTTCAAAGTAATATGATGAGAAATGGTGTTCAGTGATTCACTCCGGGGGAAATACTTTGCCATTTGTACATTGTAAACTTAAAGGATTTCACATACTTTTTTCACACTCCACATTCATAGGTATGATGATTATTGTGGCTTAGTGTATAGATATAGAAAAGTATTTCGACAGAAGTAAATCCATGTACAGTGTGTTTCCAAATACTTAAACCTCGGTGTCTGACTGTGACCTAGGTCTGTATGTTTGTCTGACTGTCTGACTGTGTGACTGTGTGACTGTGGGACTGCATGACTGTGTGGCTGTGTGACTGAGTGACTGTGTGACTGCATGAGTGTGTGACTGTGTGACTGTGTGACTGCATGCATGTATGACTGTGTGACTGCATGACTGTGTGACTGTTTGACTGCATGACTGTCTGACTGTGTGACTGTGTGACTGTGGGACTGCATGACTGTGTGACTGTGTGACTGCATGACTGTCTGACTGTGTGACTGTGTGACTGCATGACTGTCTGACTGTATGACTGTGTGACTGTGTGACTGTGTGGCTGTCTGACTGTGTGGCTGTCTGACTGTGTGACTGTCTGACTGTGGGACTGTGTGACTGTCTGACTGTGTGACTGTATGACTGTGTGACTGTGTGACTGCATGACTGTCTGACTGTATGACTGTGTGACTGTGTGACTGTGTGGCTGTCTGACTGTGTGACTGTCTGACTGTGTGACTGTGTGACTGTGCCACTGTGTGACTGTGTGACTGTGTGACTGTATGACTGTGTGACTGTGTGACTGTGTGACTGTGCCACTGTGCGACTGTGTGACTGTGTGACTGTGTGACTGTGTGACTGTGTGGCTGTGTGACTGTGTGACTGTGTGACTGTGTGACTGTGTGGCTGTGTGTCTGTGTGACTGTGTGACTGTCTGACTGTGTGACTGTGTGACTGTGTGACTGTATGACTGTATGACTGTGTGACTGTATGACTGTGTGACTGTGTGACTGTATGACCGCATGACTGTGTGAACGTATGACTGTAAGGGGGTCTGAGTGGAGATGTCAGATGTTGGCAATGGCCTCTATAAACAGCACTAAAAGCCTTGTGCTTTCAATTAAAACATCCATCACGGATTACTCACACAAAAACATACCTTCAGCCTCTGTAGAGTGGAGCCTGTTACTTACAAAGGGCTTACAAATCCCACCTCGCTGCCCTGGGCTATGGCATCTCACTAACACATTCACACACGCCTCTCTCTCTCTTTTTCTCCTTCTTTCTTTCGCCCTCTCTCTCATTTTCCATCCCGCTTTCTTTATATTCTTAAAAAAGGGCTACTTCGGCTATCCCAACAGGATAATCCTTTTTTGTTACACGCAGAACCCTTTTGGGTTCGATGTAGAACCATTTGTGGAAAGGGTTTTGCATGGAACCCAAAAGGGTTCTACATTGAACCAAAAAGGGTATTTCAAAGGGTTGTCCTATGGGGACAGCTGAAGAACCCTTTTAGGTTCTAGTGTGGGAGCAGAGCTTGCAGGCAAAACAGGGTTGAATGACAAATTGACCCTTCCTCTTCATTTAAGAAATGATTAATAGAGAAGGAAATTCTTGAAACTGTTGAATTATTGTGTTGTTCTCGATCAATATGTAGTCTTTTAAATGTAATATATCAACATGTTTTGTTCTTTCCTTTTGGAATGTGTTAATCAACTCCTCAGAACGCAGGGTAACGCACACCACTTTATAGACAATAGGCTATCATCTCCTTCTTAGAGAAAACTTTCTGTTCCTGGTCGTACCAGACCGACAGTTTAGAGAAGAGAAACCAGACCCCAGTCAGGTTGTGTCTGTGTGGTAGACATGTCTGGCGTGGTGGCGGCCATATTGTGTGTTTTCACACGAGCTCAGGTAACCTCTCAAACTCAGGAACGCTGATTTGAATAAGACCCTTGTGTCTCTGGGGCCTAAGAAGTTGTTAGTTAGGGCAACTGAAAAAGTGAGCGGGAGAGGAGAGCGAGAGGGGGAGGTGCAGAGAGAGAGGCACACAATGAAAGAGAGAGAGAGGGAGATCTGGAAAAGTGGTGCTGAGTTTGCACTATCCACCCCCCCCCCCCCCCCCCCCCCCCCCCCCCCCCCCCCCCCCTGTTCCTTGTCATATTAATTTTTAGATAAATATGCTCAGAGGCTACAGTTGGTTTGGAGATAAATTCTGCGGCCGCGACCGACGATCCATTCTCCCCATAAAATCTCACTACTCAGATCGGCTGTGTTTACATAGCATTACCATATATTAAACCGTGCATTCTCATGCATAGTATCCCATCGTGATGGTGTCAGCGAAGGAGGGTTATACAGTTGATAAAGGCCCAAAGGGATGTGGGAACAGGGATCATCCCATATCCAGCGCCATTGATATTCATTACAGTCGATCTACAGGCCTCAGAATCTCTCGTCTCTCTCTCTCCCCTTGGGGACAGAAATACTTCATGCGCTTATCAGTGTTTGGAACAAGGATTTCCTTCTCTGCTAACAACAACAGCTGGAGCAGAAGCTACAGTTGTATTTTTCTCCCTCTTTCTCTCTCTGTCTGTGTTAGCAGCAGGCAGTTCGAATCCACTAGGCCTGGTAGGTTGTTTAATCTCCCTCCAGCACACCTCAGCTGGAGATAACAGGGGCTGTCTGAAAATGACCCCCCCCCCCTCCCCTCTTCCAACACACACACCCCTTGATAAACCACCCACACTCCCCCTAGTGCACCGATCACCATTACCAATCTCCTATAACCCAAACACATACAAACACACACTTAAACCAACCACTATCACTCCATGTTGATGGTAGGATTTGATCTGCTGTTGGTCTTTTTCCCCGTGACAAACACACTGGCTGGCCAAGCCAGGTAGTGACCATAGGAATGTTGGCTGGAACGTCTGGGTAATGTTACATCAATGATTCCCGGTCAATGTAACAAAGGTCAGGTCTGCCCCTGCAAGGTGAGAGCAGCAGAACTTTGACAGGCTGATTCTCCCACTCCGTCTCTGTCTCAATCTAATGTAGACCTTTCGACTGAAAGCACATCAAATATGAGGTGTATATATACCGTTGAAGTCGGAAGTTTACATACATTTTAGCCAAATGCATTTAATCTCAGTTTTTCACAATTCCTGACATTTAATCCTAGTAAAAAATTCCCTGTCTTAGGTCAGTTAGGATCACCACTTTATTTAGGGGAATGTGAAATGCCAGAATAATAACAGAGAGATTTATGATTTACAGTGCCTTGCGAAAGTATTCGGCCCCCTTGAACTTTGCGACCATTTGCCACATTTCAGGCTTCAAACATAAAGATATAAAACTGTATTTTTTTGTGAAGAATCAACAACAAGTGGGACACAATCATGAAGTGGAACGACATTTATTGGATATTTCAAACTTTTTTAACAAATCAAAAACGGAAAAATTGGGCGTGCAAAATTATTCAGCCCCTTTACTTTCAGTGCAGCAAACTCTCTCCAGAAGTTCAGTGAGGATCTCTGAATGATCCAATGTTGACCTAAATGACTAATGATGATAAATACAATCCACCTGTGTGTAATCAAGTCTCCGTATAAATGCACCTGCACTGTGATAGTCTCAGAGGTCCGTTAAAAGCGCAGAGAGCATCATGAAGAACAAGGAACACACCAGGCAGGTCCGAGATACTGCTGTGAAGAAGTTTAAAGCCGAATTTGGATACAAAAAGATTTCCCAAGCTTTAAACATCCCAAGAAGGACTGTGCAAGCGATGATATTGAAATGGAAGGAGTATCAGACCACTGCAAATCTACCAAGACCTGGCCGTCCCTCTAAACTTTCAGCTCATACAAGGAGAAGACTGATCAGAGATGCAGCCAAGAGGCCCATGATCACTCTGGATGAACTGCAGAGATCTACAGCTGAGGTGGGAGACTCTGTCCATAGGACAACAATCAGTCGTATATTGCGCAAATCTGGCCTTAATGGAAGAGTGGCAGAAAAGATATCCATAAAAAGTGTTGTTTAAAGTTTGCCACAAGCCACCTGGGAGACACACCAAACATGTGGAAGAAGGTGCTCTGGTCAGATGAAACCAAAATTGAACTTTTTGGCAACAATGCAAAACGTTAGGTTTGGCGCAAAAGCAACACAGCTGAACACACCATCCCCACTGTCAAACATGGTGGCGGCAGCATCATGGTTTGGGCCTGCTTTTCTTCAGCAGGGACAGGGAAGATGGTTAAAATTGATGCGAAGATGGATGGAGCCAAATACAGGACCATTCTGGAAGAAAACCTGATGGAGTCTGCAAAAGACCTGAGACTGGGATGGAGATTTGTCTTCCAACAAGACAATGATCCAAAACATAAAGCAAAATCTACAATGGAATGGTTCAAAAATAAACATATCCAGGTGTTAGAATGGCCAAGTCAAAGTCCAGACCTGAATCCAATCGAGAATCTGTGGAAAGAACTGAAAACTGCTGTTCACAAATGCTCTCCATCCAACCTCACTGAGCTCGAGCTGTTTTGCAAGGAGGAATGGGAAAAAATGTCAGTCTCTCGATGTGCAAAACTGATAGAGACATACCCCAAGCGACTTACAGCTGTAATCGCAGCAAAAGGTGGCGCTACAAAGTATTAACTTAAGGGGGCTGAATAATTTTGCACGCCCAATTTTTCAGTTTTTGATTTGTTAAAAAAGTTTGAAATATCCAATAAATGTCGTTCCACTTCATGATTGTGTCCCACTTGTTGTTGATTCTTCACAAAAAAATACAGTTTTATATCTTTATGTTTGAAGCCAAGAAATGTGTCAAAAGTTCGCAAAATTCAAGGGGGCCGAATACTTTCACAAGGCACTGTATTTATTTCAGCTTTCATTTCTTTCATCACATTCCCAGTGGATCAGAAGTTTACATACACTCAATTAGTATTTGGGAGCATTGCCTTTAAATTATTTAACTTGGGTCAAACATTTCTGGTAGCCTTCCACATGCTTCCCACAATAAGTTGGCTGAATTTTGGCCCAATCCTCCTGACAGAGCAGGTGTAACTGAGTCAGGTTTGTAGGCCTCCTTGCTTGCACACGGTTTTTCAGTTCTGCCCACAAATTTGCTATAAGATTGAGGTCAGGGCTTTGTGATGGCCACTTCAATACCTTGACTTTGTTGTCCTTAAGCCATTTTGCCACAACTTTGGAAGTATGCTTGGGGTCATTGTTCATTTGGAAGACCCATTTGCGACCAAGCTTTAACTTCCTGACTGATGTCTTGAGATGTTGGTTCAATAAATCCACATAATTTTCCTCCCTCATGAAGCTATCTATTTTGTGAAGTGCACCAGTCCCTCCTACAGCAAAACACCCCCACAACATGATGCTGCCACCCCCGTGCTTCACTGTTGGGATGGTGTTCTTCGGCTTGCAAGCCTCCTCCTTTTTCCTCCAAACATAACGATGGTCATTATGGCCAAACAGTTCTATTTTTGTTTCATCAGACCAGAGGACATTTCTACAAAATGTACGATCTTTGTCCCCATATGCAGTTGCAAGCCGTAGTCTGGATTTTTTTTATAGCGGTTTTCGAGCAGTGGCTTCATCTTTGCTGAGCGGCCTTTCAGGTTATGTCGATATAGGAGTCGTTTTACTGTAGATATAGATACTTTTGTACCTGTTCCTCCAACATCTTCACAAGGTCCTTTGCTGTTGTTCTGGGATTTATTCGCACTTTTCGCACCAAAGTACGTTTATCTCTAGGAGACAGAACGTGTCTCCTTCCTGATCGGTATGATGGCTGCGTGGTCCCATGGTGTTTATACTTGCATACTATTGTTTGTACAGATGGACGTGGTACCTTCAGACATTAGAAATTACTCCCAAGGATGAACCAGCTTTGTGGAGGTCTACAATTTTTTTCTGAGGTCTTGGATGATTTCTTTTGATTTTCCCATGAAGGCAAGCAAAGAGGCACTGAGTTTGAAGGTAGGCCTTGGCATACATCCAAAGGCACACCTCCAATTGACTCAAATTATGTCAATTAGCTTATCAGAAGCTTTGAAAGCATGACATAATTTTCTGGAATCTTCCAAGCTGTTTAAAGGCACAGTCAACTTAGTGTATGTAAACTTCTGACCCACTGGAATTATGATACAGTGAATTATAAGTGAAATAATCTGTCTGTAAACAGTTGTTGGAAAAATGACTTGCGTCATGGACAAAGTAGATGTCCTAACCAACTTGACAAATCTATAGTTTGTTAAGTTAACAAGAAATTTGTGGAGTGGTTGAAAAAAAGAGTTTTAATGACTCCAACCTAAGTGTATGTAAACTTCCGTCTTCAACTGTATACTGTAGTTGTACAGCTTCATCTCCTTAATACAATAATGACAGGATACGACACATTGACTCATGTAATGAGTCAAGTAAGTGTAAAGTCTGTATATGACAGCTGGCGCGTTCATGGGCCTATGATACATACGGTGAAGTATGCCAGAGTCGTGTGTGTGTGTACCGTGGGTGTGTGTGTGGTTGATCTGTTAAGCCCCAAACAGAGAAAGTTCAGCCTCTATAGATCATATCTGACAGTGTGTTGACAGCGTTGAGTCTCGGGTAAAGCTGCAGTACGACCGGGAGACAACTAACTTGACGACTCTGTGTTATTTCTAGCCCTGTACCCATAATGAATCATATTGCTCAGGTTGGTTTGCCTTGAATAGCAGTGCCTTGCAGTTACTACAGAGGTAGAGGAGTCTTATGTTGTGTGGTGTGGTGATAGCACAGTGTATGGGTGACTGTTCAAAGGCTAGTGGTTTAGCTAAGTGGCTGGCATGTATTTTTGTTTCTGGTGCAGGCTGTGACCACTGACAAAGTCTGACGGTTTGTGAACCATCTGGATAATCTTTGTTAATCTTCTCTTTTTGGTTTACTGAATCCGTAATTGCAATGTCGGATCCTGTATATGAACTCATACAAGAGCAAATCCTCACAGTGATTGCACTTGCTAGGTGTAACGGTGTCAGGAGCATGTTCTTCTTCAGTACCGTTCATCCCTCTCTTCATACCTGCAGGGGCCCTGTCCAGACGCAGACAAAGGGGAGACTCCTCTTTAAAGAGGAGGATGTCTACCTTTTATTTGAAGGCAAGACCCAACCCTTATTGTCTCCCTTCCAGTGACAGCCTAAAAGGACTGCTGTCTCCCCAGGTCGCAGTCCACCTCACATCCACACGCATGAATGAAGAGACACAAGCTCCCGCTCTCTTTTTCTGTCTCTCTTTGTTTCTCTCTCCCTCGTCTCTTGCTATCCAACATATTTACTTCTCAGTTCTAAACCCTGGCCCCTGGGTCTGAGCGGTGTCCACCTGTCCCCCCATAGGACCTACCTGGTCCTGGGTAACCCTACCCCCGACAGGGTCCGGCCTGGGCGGCCCTAATTGGCTCTGATGTGGAGCCTCGGTCTGCACCACTTCCACTGCTGCAATTAGGCCTAATGGAGGGCGCCGGAGCCGCAGTCAGTGTTCAGTAGCCAGTGGGCTGTGGCTGGGCAACCGTGCGACTGGGAGGAACAAGTAGCCCTTTGGGCGGCCGGTCAGAGCCTGAATGGACACTGGTAATGGCTGTAGTGACAGTCATGTCTGTGGGGGATACCATTTGAAGGGGGGAGATGGGGATTGAAGTGCAGGGTGGCGATGAGAGACACGGTGCCAAAAATATGCCTCCCACCCCCCTCGGTGATGTCACGATCTTGGAAATGAACGGACCAAGGCGCAGTGTGAATTGAGTTCCACATCTTTTTAATACACAGTGAAACTAGAACCAAACAACAAAACTTTGTCATAGTGCCCAAACACACTAACACAAACAATATCCCACAAATGCAGGTGGGGAAATAAACCTACCTAAATATGATCCTCAATTAGAGGCAACGATTACCAGCTACCTCTAATTGGGAACCACACAAACCACCAACCTAGAAATCAAAAAACTAGATAACCCCCCCAGTCACGCTCTGACAGGTGATGTGTCTATCCTACTGTTTTCCTACTAGACTTGTTTACGGCAATGTCTCATTTAGACCTGAGGATTTCCAATTGTCCTAAATCCTTATGCCCACTTGAATGAGTGTGTGTATGTGCGTTTGTGTGTGTGGTGTGACCACGGCGCACCGGCAGGGAATATGAACTGATAATTAAATGGCAGAAACGTGCACACACAGCCAGAGTGTTTTGTAATCTAAGAGGTTTAGCCCAGCATGTGACTTAAATGCGGCAACACCAGTGTGTCTCAGTCACAACCCTGGAATTCATCTCAGCCATTTCCGCTTAAGTCTTACTTATACTTAGAGGAGAGGGAAAATGACTAGACTGCATATTTACCCCCATACCCCCCCTATCTTCCCCCTCTATCCCTCCATCCTCACCACTTCCTTCACAATCTCTTTCTCTTTTTTTTTCTTCAGAAGACTGCCATATCCAGTTTCAATGAGCTTTTCTCTCCTCTGCCTCTCTGCAATGGTCTCTTGTCTTCCGTCATCACCTTTCTTGCCTCACCTGCCCGTCACCACGGAGACAGCCCCTTGACTGACAGCTAGGCTACTGCCGGTGGGGGGATGGGTCGGGGCAGACAACGGGGACAGTGGGTTAATCTGGGGTCTATCTCTCCTGTTTCTCCCCCCACACTCCTTCACTATGAGTCTGGATGGTCATAGATACCCGTCATAATAACCGTCTTCTGTTGTTGGTGTCTGTGGACCGTAGTATGTCTGGCAGCTGATGATCTATAGAATATGCATATTGTAGACTTCTTTAAAAAAATACCTCAATGGTGATCCATGCAATACAAAATGGTGACATGTAGCCAATGGGAGAAACCAATGGGAGAAACCACAAGACACATTAGAGATGCTACATGTGGTGTTCACACCCTTTTGTGTATCATTTGCTGCAGAGGTTGAGAATGCAACACTTAGTCCACCTTGATCACCGATATGAGGATGGGATATTCACTGTATGTGTAGGCTATTAGGGGAAGGAGAGATGCAGGGATGTTAGCTTCTATATCAGCCAACTGCATTGGTTGTGAGTTTCCTATACTGCTGGATCTGTAGCACTCGTCGTGTACTGTATCTAATCATGGTGGACTCAGAATAAAACAAGTGAGGGAATGTGTTCAATTATAGTGACTATCAGTCCAAATTCACTCTCAGTTGTTTCAATGCTTTTTTGTTGAGCACGGCATCGTTTATCATTCTTAAATTGAATTTCATAAGCAGAACAAGCAGAGGGGTGGAACAAGTGGTTGGAACATGCGGACAGAAATACAGAGACGACAACAAAAAAGAGGGATGAGGGAAAAAAGAGCAGAGAACAGAATGCTTCCCTGTGTCTTCTGACGGATTTAGCTTTTGTTTGAAATGAAAATGCAGAGTGTTTGAGGGATTACAGTGGATTGGCAGGCCCAAGGGAGCCAAGCAGTTATCTGTACACCAGTAATAAGGAGTATGGCAATCATCGCTCACTGTGTGTGTGTGTGTGTGTGTGTGTGTGTGTGTGTGTGTGTGTGTGTGTGTGTGTGTGTGTGTGTGTGTGTGTGTGTGTGTGCGTGCGTGCGTGCGTGCGTCATCCATCTAGTTAAACTAATACTATTAACCAACAATACTGACAGAACAGTAATATAATCTTTGGACTGAATTCCTCATCATCAAATCTCTTCCATTAGCAAATACCCTTATATGGCCTTCCTTTCTCCCTTTCTCATTCATTCATCCATCTATCCATCCATCCATTCGTCCTTTCTTCATTTCTCTTCATCTCTGCTAAGTGCTAAGGAAACCAAAGCCACGCTCCATTAGTCTTGAGAGAGAGTCATTTTTAAATTTCTCCTGATGAATGTCCTGTATTTTGACTTGTAATGAATAAGTTTCTGAGTGTTTGCCCGGGGTGGGGTGGGGTGGGGTGCAGAGGGGAGGGGTGTGGCTCTCTTCCGCTGACTGCTGGCTCACCTTGTCCATTAGCCGGGTCAGGGAGAGGTAATGTTGTCGTTAAAACATACCTGTCCGCCTGACCCCAGCCGTAATGTAAACACTGGCTTTGTGATTCACACACCTGACATTCCACAGCGCTCAGCCTGGCTCCGACACACGGCGATAAGCTCCGAGGCGTTTGTGTGTGTGTGTGTGTGTGTGTGTGTGTGTGTGTGTGTGTGTGTGTGTGTGTGTGTGTGTGTGTGTGTGTGTGTGTGTGTGTGTGTGTGTGTGTGTGTGTGTGGAGGTGAATGCAGGACCATGCCTTTTTATGCTGCCCTAAAAGCAACATATGCAGGTTGTTATTGTTATGGTGTAGATAACCAGAAGACGTGATTAATTGCATCAAACAGAATATAGAATATAGTGGTAGATGGCGACTGTGTGGAGCGGTACCATCAACTCTATTCCTCGTGTTCCTTCTCTGTGTTTGTCGTAAACAAAGAGAGGCCAGTTGGATGCTGCTAAAATCCCACTCATCATTCAGGTCAGTCAGGTAACATTACTTCCATTGTTCTGACTCAATGTGTCCTTCAGTATTTGTGGTGAAACATTTTCAGGCACTGAAAAATACCGTTTGTGCTCATTTTCAATTCTGCAATCAGTTGACCTGCAACTGAATATTTATGTAACGCCTCCATGTGTGTAGTTATAACACTGATCACATCCAAACAGGTGCACAAATGTTTTTTCTTTTTCTTAAAACTGCATTGTTGGTCAAGGGGGGCTGGTAAGTAAAGCATTTCACGGTACACCTTGTGTACTTGGATTCCACACCCTACATGTCAGCACTCAAAGCTTTTTGTTACTTGTCGTGTTTTGTGTTTTTTGTGGGATGTCAGGAACAGTAGCCGCTGTTCATGAAAAAGCTAATGGGTATCCAAATAAACAAATAGGCAGGACTGCAGTGTGGAAGTGGGGTGACCAGGAACAACTCAAACAAATGATACAAGAAGAGAGAGAGAAAGAAAGGAGAGAGAGAGAGAAAGAAGGAGAGAGAGAAACAAAGAAGGAGAGAGAGAAAGAAAGAAGGAGAGAGAGAAAGAAAGAAGGAGAGAGAAACAAAGAAGGAGAGAGAGAAAGAAAGAAGGAGAGAGAGAGAAACAAAGAAGGAGAGAGAGAAAGAAAGAAGGAGAGAGAGAAAGAAAGAAAGAAAGAAGGAGAGAGAGAAAGAAAGAAGGAGAGAGAGAAAGAAAGAAGGAGAGAGAGAAACAAAGAAGGAGAGAGAGAAACAAAGAAGGAGAGAGAGAAACAAAGAAGGAGAGAGAGAAAGAAAGAAGGAGAGAGAGAAAGAAAGAAGGAGAGAGAGAGAAAGAAAGAAGGAGAGAGAGAAAGAAAGAAGGAGAGAGAGAAAGAAAGAAGGAGAGAGAGAGAAAGTGTGTGTGTGTGCGTGCGTGAGTGCGTGCGTGCGCGCGTGTGTGTGTGTGTGTGCGTGCGTGTGCGCGCGTGTGTGTGTGTGTGTGTGTGTGTGCGTGCGTGCGTGCGTGCGTGTGCGTGTGTGTGTGTGTGTGCGTGCGTCTATGTGTGACTTGCAGTGCAGTCTTAATGAGTAACTGATTCTCTTTCTGCCTTTTCAAGTGTTTGTTCCTGTGAGTGTACCTACAAGACGTTTTTTTCTTTTTTTCCCTTTTTTTTAAACAAATCAAATCAAATGGTATTTGTCACATGCTCCGTAAACAACAGGTGTAGACCAACAGTGAAATGTTTACATACGGGCCCTTCCCGACAACGCAGAGAGAATGGAAATGGAAAAGTAAAACACGTCATAATAACAAAAGTATTAATAGATACACAATGAGTAACAAGAACTTGGCGATATACATGGTGTAGCAGTACCGAGTTGATGTGCAGGGGTACGAGGTAATTGAGATAGATATGTACATCTAACCAGGAATAAAGTAACAGATAGTTAACAGTACCAGTTGATGTGCAGGGGTACGAGGTAATTGAGGTAGATATGTACATCTAACCAGGAATAAAGTAACAGATAGTTAACAGTACCAGTTGATGTGCAGAGGTACGAGGTAATTGAGGTAGATATGTACATCTAACCAGGAATAAAGTAACAGATAGTTAACAGTACCAGTTGATGTGCAGGGGTACGAGGTGATTGAGGTAGATATGTACATCTAACCAGGAATAAAGTGACAGATAGTAAACAGTAGCAGCAGCGTATGTGATGAGACAAAACAGTGAGCGCAACAAGGGTCAATGCAGATTGTCCAGGTAGCTATTTGGTTAACTATTTAACTACTTAGCATTCTTATGACTTGGGGGTAGAAGCTGTTCGGGATCCTGCTGATCCAGACTTGGTGCATCGGTATCGCTTGCCGTGCGGTAGCAGAGAGAACGGTCTATGTTCTCTGTGTGTGTCTGAGTGTGTGTTCTTGGGAGTGTAGCTGTGTTTCCTGGTCATTAGACGTGTGCTGGTGAGCACAGGGCTGATCAAAGTGTGTGGCTGTGGCCTCAACGGTGGGGCTGGTGGGGTGGCCAGCCTCAGACACAGACTAGCCCTCTAATTGGCAGAGAAGGAAACTTGTAATGAAAGGTTATTAGCTTGGCCAGGAACCTCCGAGCAGCCGAGCGCACAGCCACAGAAATTGCTTTTGGCTAATGGACAGTTTCTGTACCAACTGTCCTGTTCCTTCTTCCTCTCTCTTTCTACCTCTTTCTCCCCATTTGCACTCCTTCTTTCTCTCTTTTTTTTCTGTCCAAACTCTCTCAAAAGCTTACTGGAGTCAAATTATGATGGTCTTTGTCATGTACTGTCATGTTGTCTTGTCTCTGTCCTTTCCCTTCACCCTGTCTCCCTCTGCTGGTCGTGTTAGGTTACCTTTTCTCCCCCGCTTTCCCCCAGCTGTCCCTTGTCTCCTCTAACTACCCATTCACCCCGTTCCCCACCTGTTCCCTTTTTCCCTCTGATTAGGTCCCTATATCTCTCTCTGTTTCTGCTCCTGTCCTTGTCGGATTCTTGTTTGTTTGTGTCATTCATGCCTGAACCAGACTGTCGTCATGTTTGCTGTAACCTTGTCCTGTCCTGTCGGAATCTGCCGGTCCATCTGAGCCTACCTATGTTTGGTAATTAAAGAAGCTCTGTTTAAGTTGATTCGCTTTTGGGTCCTCATTCACGCACCGTAACAGAAGAATCCGACCAAGAATGGACCCAGCGACTTCGGATCCTCTCCACTCAGCCGTCGAGATCCAGGGAGCGATGCTAGGCAGACACAAGCAGGAATTGTCTGCTGCTCGACATGCCGTTGAGACCCTGGCCACCCAAGTCTCCAACCTCACAGAACAGGTTCACCATCTCCGCCTCGATCCACCGGCCACTTCCAGGGCTTTCGAATCTCCGGAGCCCAGAATCAATAACCCGCCGTGTTACTCTGGGGAGCCCACTGAATGCCGCTCGTTCCTCACCCAGTGTGATATTGTGTTTTCTCTCCAGCCCAACACTTACTCCAGGAGCACTGCTCGTGTCGCCTACGTCATATCTCTCCTTATTGGACGGGCTCGTGAGTGGGGCACGGCAATCTGGGAGGCAAGGGCTGAGTGTATTAACCAGTATCAAGACTTTAAGGAGGAGATGATACGGGTTTTTGATCGATCTGTTTTTGGGGAGGAGGCTTCCAGGGCCCTGTCTTCCCTATGTCAAGGCAATCGATCCATAACAGACTACTCTATTGAGTTTCGCACTCTTGCTGTCTCCAGTGGCTGGAACGAGCCGGCCTTGCTCGCTCGTCTTCTGGAGGGTTTCCGCGCAGAGGTAAAGGATGAGATTCTCTCCCGGGAGGTTCCTTCCAGCGTGGATTCCTTGATTGAACTCGCTATTCGCATTGAGCGACGGGTTGATCTTCGTCACCGAGCTCGTGGAAAGGAGCTCGCGCTCTCCGTCGCCTCCCTCTCCGCATCACTACCATCTTCCTCTGCCGGCTCGGGTGCTGAGCCCATGCAGCTGGGAGGTATCCGCATCTCGACTAAGGAGAGGGAACGGAGAATCACCAACCGCCTCTGTCTCTATTGCGGTTCCGCTGGTCATTTTGTCACTTCATGTCCAGTAAAAGGCCAGAGCTCGTCAGTAAGCGGAGGGCTACTGGTGAGCGCTACTACTCCTGTCTCTCCTTCAAGATCCTGCACTACCTTGTCGGTCCATCTACGCTGGACCGGTTCGTCAGCTTCCTGCAGTGCCTTAATAGACTCTGGGGCGGAGGGCTGTTTTATGGACGAGACCTGGGCTCGGGAACATGACATTCCTCTCAGACAGTTAAAGGAGCCCACGGCCTTGTTCGCCCTGGATGGTAGTCCTCTCCCCAGGATTCAGCGTGAGACGCTACCTTTAACCCTCACTGTTTCTGGTAATCATAGTGAAACCATTTCTTTTTTAATTTTTCGTTCACCTTTTACACCTGTTGTTTTGGGCCATCCCTGGCTAGTTTGTCATAATCCTTCCATTAATTGGTCTAGTAATTCTATCCTCTCCTGGAACGTCTCTTGTCATGTGAAATGTTTAATGTCTGCTATCCCTCCTGTTTCCTCTGTCTCTTCTTCACAGGAGGAGCCTGGTGATTTGACAGGGGTGCCGGAGGAATATCACGATCTGCGCACGGTGTTCAGTCGGTCCAGGGCCACCTCTCTTCCTCCACACCGGTCGTATGATTGTAGTATTGATCTCCTTCCGGGAACCACCCCCCCCCGGGGTAGACTATACTCTCTGTCGGCTCCCGAACGTAAGGCCCTCGAAGATTATTTGTCTGTAGCTCTTGACGCCGGTACCATAGTCCCCTCCTCCTCTCCCGCCGGAGCGGGGTTTTTTTTTTGTCAAGAAGAAGGACGGGTCTCTGCGCCCCTGCATAGATTATCGAGGGCTGAATGACATAACAGTGAAGAATCGTTATCCGCTTCCTCTTATGTCTTCAGCCTTCGAGATCCTGCAGGGAGCCAGGTTTTTCACTAAGTTGGACCTTCGTAACGCTTACCATCTCGTGCGCATCAGGGAGGGGGACGAGTGGAAGACGGCGTTTAACACTCCGTTAGGGCACTTTGAATACCGGGTTCTTCCTTTCGGCCTCGCTAACGCTCCAGCTGTCTTTCAGGCATTAGTCAATGATGTCCTGAGAGACATGCTGAACATCTTTGTTTTCGTTTACCTTGACGATATCCTGATTTTTTCACCGTCACTCCAGATTCATGTTCAGCACGTTCGACGTGTCCTCCAGCGCCTTTTAGAGAATTGTCTTTTTGTGAAGGCTGAGAAGTGCACTTTTCATGCCTCCTCCGTCACATTTCTCGGTTCTGTTATTTCCGCTGAAGGCATTAAGATGGATCCCGCTAAGGTCCAAGCTGTCATTGATTGGCCCGTCCCTAAGTCACGCGTCGAGCTGCAGCGCTTTCTCGGCTTCGCGAACTTCTATCGTAGTTTCATCCGTAATTTCGGTCAGGTGGCAGCTCCTCTCACAGCCCTTACTTCTGTCAAGACGTGCTTTAAGTGGTCCGTTTCCGCCCAGGGAGCTTTTGATCTCCTCAAGAATCGTTTTACATCCGCTCCTATCCTTGTTACACCTGACGTCTCTAGACAGTTCGTTGTCGAGGTTGACGCGTCAGAGGTGGGAGTGGGAGCCATCCTTTCTCAGCGCTCCCTCTCTGACGACAAGGTCCACCCATGCGCGTATTTTTCTCATCGCCTGTCGCCGTCGGAACGTAACTATGATGTGGGTAACCGCGAACTGCTCGCCATCCGGTTAGCCCTAGGCGAATGGCGACAGTGGTTGGAGGGGGCGACCGTTCCTTTTGTCGTTTGGACTGACCATAGGAACCTTGAGTACATCCGTTCTGCCAAACGACTTAATGCGCGTCAGGCGCGTTGGGCGCTGTTTTTCGCTCGTTTCGAGTTCGTGATTTCTTATCGTCCGGGCTCTAAGAACACCAAGCCTGATGCTTTGTCTCGTCTCTTCAGTTCTTCAGTAGCCTCCACTGACCCCGAGGGGATTCTCCCTGAGGGGCGTGTTGTCGGGTTGACTGTCTGGGGAATTGAGAGGCAGGTAAAGCAAGCACTCACTCAAACTCCGTCGCCGCGCGCTTGTCCTAGGAACCTTCTTTTCGTTCCCGTTCCTACTCGTCTGGCCGTTCTTCAGTGGGCTCACTCTGCCAAGTTAGCCGGCCACCCTGGCGTTCGGGGTACGCTTGCTTCCATTCGCCAGCGTTTCTGGTGGCCCACCCGGGAGCATGACACGCGTCGTTTCGTGGCTGCTTGTTCGGTCTGCGCGCAGACTAAGTCCGGTAACTCTCCTCCTGCCGGCCGTCTCAGGCCGCTTCCTATTCCCTCTCGACCGTGGTCTCACATCGCCTTAGATTTTGTCACCGGACTGCCTTCGTCAGCGGGGAAGACTGTTATTCTTACGGTTGTCGATAGGTTCTCTAAGGCGGCTCATTTCATTCCCCTTGCTAAGCTTCCTTCTGCTAAAGAGACGGCACAAATCATCATCGAGAATGTTTTCAGAATTCATGGCCTTCCGTCAGACGTCGTTTCGGACAGAGGTCCGCAATTCACGTCTCAATTTTGGAGGGAGTTTTGCCGTTTGATTGGGGCTTCCGTCAGTCTCTCTTCCGGCTTTCACCCCCAGTCTAACGGTCAAGCAGAACGGGCCAATCAGACTATTGGTCGCATCTTACGCAGTCTTTCTTTTCGCAACCCTGCGTCTTGGTCAGAACAGCTCCCCTGGGCAGAATACGCCCACAACTCGCTTCCTTCGTCTGCGACCGGGCTATCTCCTTTTCAGAGTAGCCTCGGGTACCAGCCTCCGTTGTTCTCATCTCAGTTCGCCGAGTCCAGCGTCCCCTCCGCTCAGGCTTTTGTCCAACGTTGCGAGCGCACCTGGAAGAGGGTCAGGTCTGCACTTTGCCGTTATAGGGCGCAGACTGTGAGAGCTGCTAATAAGCGTAGAACGAAGAGCCCTAGATATTGTCGCGGTCAGAGAGTTTGGCTCTCCACTCAGAACCTTCCCCTTAAGACGGCTTCTCGCAAGTTGACCCCGCGGTTCATTGGTCCATTCCGTATCTCTCAGGTCATTAATCCTGTCGCAGTGCGACTTCTTCTTCCGCGATATCTTCGTCGCGTCCACCCGGTCTTCCATGTCTCCTGTGTTAAGCCCGTTCTTCGCGCCCCCGCTCGTCTTCCCCCCCCCCCCCCCCCATCCTTGTCGAGGGCGCACCTATCTACAGGGTCCGTAAAATCTTGGACATGCGTCCTCGGGGCCGTGGTCATCAGTACCTAGTTGACTGGGAGGGGTACGGTCCTGAGGAGAGGAGTTGGGTTCCCTCTCGGGACGTGCTGGACCGTGCGCTGATTGATGATTTCCTCCGTTGCCGCCAGGTTTCCTCCTCGAGTGCGCCAGGAGGCGCTCGGTGAGTGGGGGGGTACTGTCATGTACTGTCATGTTGTCTTGTCTCTGTCCTTTCCCTTCACCCTGTCTCCCTCTGCTGGTCGTGTTAGGTTACCTTTTCTCCCCCGCTTTCCCCCAGCTGTCCCTTGTCTCCTCTAACTACCCATTCACCCCGTTCCCCACCTGTTCCCTTTTTCCCTCTGATTAGGTCCCTATATCTCTCTCTGTTTCTGCTCCTGTCCTTGTCGGATTCTTGTTTGTTTGTGTCATTCATGCCTGAACCAGACTGTCGTCATGTTTGCTGTAACCTTGTCCTGTCCTGTCGGAATCTGCCGGTCCATCTGAGCCTACCTATGTTTGGTAATTAAAGAAGCTCTGTTTAAGTTGATTCGCTTTTGGGTCCTCATTCACGCACCGTAACAGTCTTAAGCCAGAATATAAAGAGAAGTCTTTTTTTATCCAATGACTTTTTTTTGCGTAATAGGTGAATGTGCCTCTGTGCCTGTGTCAGGGGACGTCTTCTTCTCTCTTCTCTTTTTCAAATTCTCCTTTTTTTCACGGTTTTGTCTCATGATAGATGTGCTTTATATCTTCCATTTATTTGACCATCCTAAAAATGTAACTCTGAAGTAGGCTCTGAATGGAGGGACCCCCTCCTGTTTTATACTTTTAAAGGAAAGAGAGAACAGATAGAGACGAAGGACAGATGAGTCTGGTCACCTAGTGGCTTCAGTGTGACTTCTCCAGCACAGACAAAGGCCTGAGGGAGGGAGGGAGGGAGGGAGGGAGGGAGGGAGGAAGGAAGGAAGGAAGGAAGGAAGGAAGGAAGGAAGGAAGGAAGGAAGGAAGGAAGGAAGGAAGGAAGGAAGGAAGGAAGGAAGGAAGGAAGGAAGGAAGGAAGAGGGAGGGAGGGAGGGAGGGAGAGGGAGAGGAAATACTGTTCAGTCTGGTGGTCTGCTCTTGTTCCTGTGAGAGTTATACATCATGTACGCGATGCATGAAGTTCACCTTGTCAGAAACACCGCCAATTCTACCCCATCCCAGACGGGTGTGTGTGTGTTCGTGTGTTTGAGAAACCACCAGCGTGAGGCAGATCATGGAATGCATAACACAGCTCAGGTGTACTCCTCTCCTGTCATCCTCAAAAAGAGACCCCAGCCACAAATCTACATGACCCCTTTCCATTGCTAACTGTTTTATTTTCCACTTGTGATTTTCTTGTCTTTTCCCCTCGCTGTCTTAGACCGGGGGCTACATGCATGTAATCTGTGTTCCATAGAGATCTTCACAGTGGCTGATGAAGCACAATCCTGCTCTCTGGTTCTACATTGCCCAGGGTCAATTTAAGACTTAGTAGTCATATCTCACTGTAGAGCCAAGATGGCTTCTCTTCATCTCCATTCAAAGATGTCCAAGGGTAATGTACACCAAAAGATTTCAGTTACTTTTACTCCATTTTGATAGATTACTGAAGTCTTGAGATTTAATTTCAGAAATAGAGTCGTTTTTTTCTTCTCGGATTCTAACACTCCCGTCAGAGTGTCTTCTTCTCTTGACTTCCTTATCCTTGTCAAGTTTTTCTCCAGCTATCAGGAAGACAAGCTGAACACACTCCACACAGTTCATGAGTTCTGCTGCAGAGATTCATGTGGCATTGCTGCTGTGGACCTGCGGCAGGCTCCCTCTACGACAATATTTACCTCATCTCACATCACACACATACACACAGACATACTCACACTAACACAGATAGACACAACTCAAATACCAAACCACAACAACCCCTTCGATTCCCTCTCAGAAATAAAGCCGTATTGGAGCCCCTTTCAGATGGAAATAGGTTTGTGGGTTATCCCGCTGCACAAAAGGGGGTGTCTGAGAGACGGGCTCCGACCAGTGATTACCTCTTAAATACATATAGATCCATCTCTTTGAATGGCGGGCCATTGAGCGGGAGATTGGGTTAAATTAGATGCTAATCATTTTCCGTTTTCTGCTGTTGGTGAACTGATAAGGCCTTCAGGACCACCCCTTCGTCACAGACCACGAGAGATACGCCAGAAAACGCTCTCCTCCCTTCTTTCTCCCCCTCTTTTTTTATGGTAATGCAGGGAGTGTGCCTCCCCATTTATACTTGCCTCTCACTCTCTCTGTCACCCGCTCGTTCACTCGCTGCATTTAATAACAAGAAAGAAGAAGAAGAAGATAAGTTGTGAGGCTCAGACTGAAAGCAGGCTCGGGAACGCATTTACTTTTCAGCAGGGTTGAAATAGCCCCAGCTAAACCTGTCGGAGAAAACATCACAACCCACTCCCTCTCTTTTCAAAGAGAAATTAAGACATGAGAGAGAGGGAGAGAGAGAGAGAGAGAGAGAGAGAGAGAGAGAGAGAGAGAGAGAGAGAGAGAGAGAGAGAAAACTGTCGTGCGAAATCCTTCAACTTCCCAAAGACTCAGAAAGTTAGATGATTGTTCACATAGATGCTATTCCATGCCAGTGGCATAACTGTGTCTTCCCTGACCATACTTCTGTATCAGGATGTGTATGTTCAATCTAACTTCATTGTACATCTATTACTGTATATCATGACACGAGATAGATTAATGGACTTGGATTGTTAAACTTTCTTACGCCAGTATGATGAACTGAGAGTATGTTCGTGTAATGACATTTAAGGTTTTGTAAATTAACAATTTTCTTCACAATGGGAGATAAAAGCTTGAAAATATGATTGCAATCTGGAAAGAACATTCAGCTGTTGTTGGAAATGTTTGTGCTGGTATTTGAAGGTGACTGTTACAACATGTGTACTGTAACACACATGTTGTAACAGTCATGTGTCATGTGTACAGTCATGTGTACACACACAGTCATGTGTACACACACACACACAGACATGAAAGCAGAGCAAGACAGGTGCTGGGGCAAACTGAACGAACCCAGACCCCATGCATCCCTTAATATCTACATTAAAGATTCCTCTGTGTGTGTGTGTGTGTGTGTGTTCTAAAACGGTTCTTTCTCCCTGACTTCATACACCGTGGTGTGACTGTTTCAGGTTGGGGGGAAACAGATAAAGACCATGTGTTTGCCTTAGTCCCCCCATACAGCCCTCAGACAGGCACAATGACATGACTACACTAAGCCATTATTTACATTAGCTTTAATACTACAGGTGATCAAAACAAAATGGTCGCCTCCTATGATTATCCTGTTAAGCATAGATGTGTTATGACAACCCCACTCCCACTCTCTCCTTCTCTTCTCTTCTCTTCCCCACCAACGTCTTACTAAATATAGGGGGTCCAAGCTTTAGTATTACTTACAGACAGCGGTGTAAAATACTTAAGTAAAAATACTGCTTATGTAGATTTTTAGGGTATCTGTACTTTACTTTACTATTCATATTTTTGACTACTTTTACTTTTACCTCACTACATTCCTAAAAAAATATATGTACTTTTTCTAGATACATTTTCCCTGACACCTAAAAGTACTCGTTATTTTTTGAATGCTTAGCTGGACAGTAAAATTGTCCAACAAACACACTTATCAAGAGAACATCCCTGGTCATCCTTACTGCCTCTGATCACTAAACACAAATGCTTCATTTGTAGATGATGTCTGAGCGTTGGAGTGTGCCCCTGGCTATCCAAACATTTTTTTTTTTTAAACAAGAAAATGGTGCCGTCTGGTTTAATTAATACAAGGAATTTGAAATGATTTATACTTTTACTTTCACTTTTGATACTTAAGTGTATTTTAAACCAAATACTTTTATACGT
>NC_048585.1:25578607-25593607 GCF_013265735.2 Oncorhynchus mykiss | reverse complement strand
CCATTATTGGCTGTGTAGATAAGTCATTTACCCAAGCACTGGAGGCCTTGCTCCCTCTACCCACAGCAACCCCGCCACAGCCCAGAATACAGCATTCTCAGTTCAAAGTTGAACCAGCCAAATGTCAAATTAGCTCAAACCTGATTCATCTAATTTACTGTCGGGTATTTCTCCTCCCCCTCTACCATTTCCATATTCTCTCAGTTCAAAGTTGAAACTATGTATGAAATTACAAGCATACACTTGCATTAACATCTGCTAACCATGTGTATGTGACCAATTTTTTTTTGATTTGATTTGAAATGACCTTGTAATTAGGAAAACTTCTTGAATATGCTAATTAAGGGAAGCTGCTGATGAATATGTATATGTTGTGTGTGAAGGGAAGCAAGACGAGTGCTACGGGACTCAGCACTATTAAACTCCTCTGTGTTTTAGCTACTGCCTCGTCTACTACTTTCAACTCTCTACTTTGGCTCTTCTCTCAGAGCCTTTCCCATCTTTTATCTGTTGAGTCAAACCGACACGCTAATTCATACAGCGTGGCTTATTGTTCAAGGGTCCAATTTAGACAAAAATATTCATTGTTTCCTTTTTCTCACCTTTCAACATACATTTCCTCATCAAACAAGCAATGACTGAGATGATAAAAATCGTTATAGTAGTGATAATAACTATGGTGATTATAGTGTGCTAGTAATACTAGTAGTATGAATGTAATAGTTAGTAATAGTAATAAAAATAGTAGTAGTAGTGATGGTCTCCTGTGAGTGTACTTAGTGCTCAGTGCAGTGTCTCTTGAAGGAGCCTATCTCAGTCCTTTCTGTTGGTAGCCTAGCATTGCCCCCTACTGAAACCTCAGCTGCTTCTCTTCTTTCTGTCGCTCCTCATCCTCATCCTCCTCTACTCTCTCCTCATCCTCCTCTACTCTCCATCTCTCCTCATCCTCCTTTACTCTCCGTCTCTCCTCATCCTCCTCTACTTTCTGTCTCTCTTCATCCTCCTCTACTCTCTCTCTCCTCTTCCCCCTTTCTCTCTCCTCATCCTCCACGTCTCTCTGTCTCTCCTTATCCCCCTCTTCCCTCTCTCTCTCCTCATCCTCCACTTCTATCTCTCTCTCCTCATCCTCCTCTACTCTCTCTCTCCTCTTCCCCCTCTCTCTCTCCTCATCCTCCTCTTCTCTCTCTCCTCATCCTCCACTTCTCTCTCCTCAACCTTCTCTTCTCTCTGTCTCTCCTCATCCCCCTCTTCCCTTTCGCTCTCCTCATCCTCCACTTCTCTCTCTCTCTCCTCATCCTCCTCTACTCTCTCTCTCCTCTTCCTACTCTACTCTCTCCTCACCCTCCTCTTCTCTCTCTCTCCTCATCCTCCACTTCTCTCTCTCTCTCCTCATCCTCCACTTCTCTCTCTCTCTCATCTTCCTCCTCTTATCTCTCTCCTCATCCTCCACTTCTCTCTCTCTGTCCTAATCCTCCACTTCTCTCTCTCCTCATCCTCCTCTTCTCTCTGTCTCTCCTCATCCTCCACTTCTCTCTGTCTCTCCTCATCCTACTCTTCCCTCTCTCTCTCCTCATCCTCCACCTCTCTCTCTCCTCATCCTCCTCTTCTCTCTCTCTCCTCATCCTCCTCTTCTCTCTGTCTCTCCTCATCCTCCTCTTCTCTTTGTCTCTCCTCATCCTCCACGTCTCTCTGTCTCTCCTTATCCCCCTCTTCCCTCTCTCTCTCCTCATCCTCCACTTCTCTCTCTCTCTCCTCATCCTCCTCTACTCTCTCTCTCCTCTTCCCCCTCGCTCTCTCCTCATCCTCCACTTCTCTCTCTTCTCAACCTTCTCTTCTCTCTGTCTCTCCTCATCCTCATCTCTCCTCTCTCTCTCCTCATCCTCCACTTCTCTCTGTCTCTCCTCATCCTCCTCTTCTCTCTCTCCCCATCCTCCTCTTCTTTCTCTCCTCATTCTCCTCTTCTCTCTCTCTCCTTATCCTCCTCTACTCTCTATCCTCATCCTCCTCTTCTCTCTCTCTGTCCTCATCCCTCACTTCTCTCTCTCCTCATCCTCCTCTTCTCTCTGTCTCTCCTCATCCTCCTCTTCTCTCTCTCCTCATCCTCCCCTTCTCTCTCTCCTCATCCTCCTCTACTCTCGCTCTCCTCTTCCCCCTCTCTCTCTCCTCATCCTCCTCTTCTCCGTCTCTCCTCATCCTCCTCTTCTCTCGGTCTCTCCTCATCCTCCTCTACTCTCTCCTCATCCTCCTCTTCTCTCTCTCTCCTCATCCTCCACTTCTCTCTCTCTCTCCTCATCCTCCACTTCTCTCTCTCTCCTCATCCTCCACTTCTCTCTCTCAGTCCTAATCCTCCACTTCTCTCTCTCCTCACCCTCCTCTTCTCTCTGTCGCTCCTCATCCTCCACTTCTCTCTGTCTCTCCTCATCCTCCTCTTCCCTCTCTCTCTCCTCATCCTCCACCTCTCTCTCTCTCCTCATCCTCCTCTTCTCTCTCTCTCCTCATCCTCCACTTCTCTCTCTCTCTCCTCATCCTCCACTTCTCTCTCTCTCCTCATCCTCCACTTCTCTCTCTCAGTCCTAATCCTCCACTTCTCTCTCTCCTCACCCTCCTCTTCTCTCTGTCTCTCCTCATCCTCCTCTTC
Source organism: Oncorhynchus mykiss (assembly GCF_013265735.2). NCBI lineage: Eukaryota > Metazoa > Chordata > Actinopteri > Salmoniformes > Salmonidae > Oncorhynchus > Oncorhynchus mykiss. The sequence continues at coordinate 25,590,969 of NC_048585.1, read as the reverse complement.
TCTCTGTCTCTCCTCATCCTCCACGTCTCTCTGTCTCTCCTTATCCCCCTCTTCCCTCTCTCTCTCCTCATCCTCCACTTCTCTCTCTCTCTCCTCATCCTCCTACACTCTCTCTCTCCTCTTCCCCCTCTCTCTCTCCTCATCCTCCTCTTCTCTCTCTCTCCTCATCCTCCACTTCTCTCTCCTCAACCTTCTCTTCTCTCTGTCTCTCCTCACCCTCCTCTTCCCTATCTCTCTCTCCTCAACCTCCACTTCTCTCTGTCTCTCCTCATCCTCCTCTTCTCACTCTCTCCGCACTATCCTCTTCCCCCTCTCTCGCCTCATCCTCCTCTTCTCTCTCTCTCCTCATCCTCCTCTTCCCTCTCTCTCTCCTCATCCTCCCCTTCTCTCTCTCATCTCGCTCATCTTTCTTTACTCTCTGTCTCTTCTCATCCTCCTCGTCTCTCTCTCCACATCCTCCTCTTCTCTCTCTCTACTCTTCTCTCTCTCTCTCTCTCCTCATCCTCCTATTCTCTCTATCCTCATCCTCTTCTACTCTCTGTCTCTCCTCATCCTCCTCCTCTCTCTCTCCTCATCCTCCTCTTCTCTGTCTCTCCTCATCCTCTTCTTCTCTCTGTCGCTCCCCATCCTCCTCTTCTCTCTGTCTCTCCTCATCCTCCTCTTCCCTCTCTCTCTCATCATCCTCCCCTTCTCTCTCTCTCCTCATCTTTCTTTACTCTCTTTCTCTCCTCATCCTCCTCTTCTCTCTATCCCCATCCTCATCTTCTCTCTCTCCTCATTCTCCTCTTCTCTCTCTCTCCTTATCCTCCTCTACTCTCTATCCTCATCCTCCTCTTCTCTCTCTCTGTCCTCATCCCTCACTTCTCTCTCTCCTCATCCTCCTCTTCTCTCTGTCTCTCCTCATCCTCCTCTTCTCTCTCTCCTCATCCTCCCCTTCTCTCTCTCCTCATCCTCCTCTTCTCTCTCTCCTCTTCTCTCTCTCTCTCCTCATCCTCCTCTTCTTCCTCTCCTCATCCTCTTCTACTCTCTGTCTCTCCTCATCCTCCTATTCTCTCTGTCTCCTCATCTTTCTCTGCTCTCTGTCTCTCCTCATCCTCCTCTTCTCTCTCTCTCCTCATCTTTCTGTGCTCTCTGTCTCTCCTCATCCTCCTCTTCTCTCTCTCTCCTCATCTTTCTCTGCTAACTGTCTCTCCTCATCCTCCTCTTCTCTCTCTCTCCTCATCGTTCTCTGCTCTCTGTCTCTCCTCATCCTCCTCTTCTCTCTCTCTCCTCATCCTCCTCTTCTCTCTCTCTCCTCATCTTTCTCTGCTCTCTGTCTCTCCTCATCCTTCTCTTCTCTCTCTCTCCTCGTCCTCCTCTTCTCTCTCTCTCCTCATCCTCCTCTTCTCTCTCTCCTCATCCTCCTCTTCTCTCTCTCCTTATCCTCCTCTTCTCTCTCTCTCCTCATCCTCCTCTTCTCTCTCTCTCCTCATCTTTCTCTGCTCTCTGTCTCTCCTCATCCTCCTCTTCTCTCTCTCCTTATCCTCCTCTTCTCTCTCTCTCCTCATCCTCCTCTTCACTCTGTCTCTCCTCATCTTTCTCTGCTCTCTCTCTCCTCATCCTCCTCTTCACTCTGTCTCTCCTCATCTTTCTCTGCTCTCTCTCTCCTCATCTTTCTCTGCTCTCTCTCTCCTCATCTTTCTCTGCTCTCTCTCTCCTCATCTTTCTCTGCTCTCTGTCTCTCCTCATCCTCCTCTTCTCTCTCTCTCCTCATCTTTCTCTGCTCTCTGTCTCTCCTCATCCCCCTCTACTCTCTCTCCTCATCCTCCACGTCTCTCTGTCTCTCCTCATCCTCCACGTCTCTCTGTCTCTCCTCATCCTCCTTTTTTCTTTGTCAGTAGTTCCTTACACATTCTCCATGAGTTGAATGTAAAAAGGTAACCCTGACACAGCCCTGTCTGTGATGACCAGTTCACCCTTTAACCAGGGAGAGGCACGGAACGACACATGTTGACATTCCTGGATTATTACACCACTACAGATGTCCAGTCAGGAGCATTCCTCTCTCTCTTCCCTTCTTTTTTCCCCCTTTTTTTCTCTCTCTTCTCTTCTCTTCTCTTCCCTTCTCTCTCTCTCTCTCTCTCTCTCTGTCTCTCTCTCTGTCTTCCCTCCTCCCTCCCTCTCTCTCTTTCCCCCCTCTCTCTTACCCCCTCTCTCTCTCTCACCCCCTTTATCTCTCTCTCTCTCTCTCTCTCTCTCGCTCTCTCTCTCTCTCTCTCTCACTCTGTCTTCCCTCCTCCCTCCCCCTCTCTCTTTCCCCCTCTCTCTTACCCCCCCTCTCTCTCTCTCTCTCTTTCCATCTATCCATCTCTCCCTTCCCCATGTATCAATGCTTCAGCTGAAGTGTGTGGTCTTTTTTTGTTTTCTGGTATTTCATTAGGATCCCCATTAGCTGTTGTAAAAGCAGCAGATACTCTTCCCCACAGAACACGAAACATGACATAATATAGAACATTAATAGACAAGAACAGCTCAAGAAAATAACTACATACATTTAAAACAAGAAAATATAACTGAAATGTTCTGCACCTACTCAATACCTTCAGGCCTTTATCATTGAACTTTTCATATACATTACATTTACATTCAGGGACTGTGAAAAGACCCTTGGTGGCATGTCTGGTGGGGTAATGGTGTGTGTCAGTGCTGTATGTATGTTTACTATGCAAACCATTTGGATTGTTCAACACGTCAATGTCTCTTATAAAAACAAGAGGTCAGTCTCTCCTCTTCTTTTAGTCAAGAGAGACTGGCATGCATAGTATTTATTGATATTAGTTCTCTGATTTCAATGAAGAGCAAGATGTGCTGCTCTGTTCTTGGCCAGCTGCAGTTTTTCTAGGTCCTTCTTTGCAGCATTTGACAATAATCAAGATAAGATTCAACTAAAGTCTGCAGGACTTGCTTTGTGAAGAGTGGTGAGAGAAAAAAGAAAGTCTGAGCATCTCTTTATCACGGACAGACCTCGCCCCAGACCTCTTCACACGTATTGAATCTATATGTTTGATCATGACAGTTTACAATCCAAGTCATTTAGCCTCCTCAACTGCTCAACAGCCACATTATTCATTATCCAATTCAGCGGAGGTCAAGAACTTAGGGAATGAGTTGTACCAAATACAATGCTTTTCGTTTTCGAGATGTTCTGCACTAGTTGATGTAACAGGACACATTGAGTTTTGACAGCTATTGGAAAAGAAAGAACAGAGAGAAGCATCGACCCTTACCTGCCCCCTCCTTCCTTTGTCATCACTAAAGTGAGGTCAGAGGGGGTCATCCTTGAAATGCTTTATGAGTGTGTGTGTGTGTGTGTGTGTGTGTGTGTGTGTGTGTGTGTGTGTGTGTGTGTGTATGTGTGGGTGGGTGTGTGTGTGTTTGATCAGAGTCCTGTGTAAAGTGTGTTGGTCTTCGCTATCACAATTTGTTTGTGGTTGTATTAAGATGTGAACCTTTACATATTAAAATGAGTGTTATAAATACTTGCGGATTGGTTAACAGTATGCCTATGAGTGTGCCCGTGGTTGTGTTCCATCTCTCTCCCCTGGCGTGGGGTGCGTCTGGGCCGCCCCTGGGTTTTGGGAGGCTGCTGTTTAAATCCTCAAAGTCGCTGGGCCGCTCCATGCCAAAGCTGGCCGCCTCAGTCCAGAAGTAATCCAGCGCAAATTCCTTCAGCCTCAGTATCACAGGCCCCGCGCTGTGGAGAGGCAAGCTGCCAGGGTGTGTAGTGTGCTTGTGTGTTTGTGTATATGTGTTTGAGTGTGTGTGAGCGTTAGAGTGTGTGTGTGTGTGTGTGTGTGTGTGTGTGTGTGTGTGTGTGTGTGTGTGGGTGCACACTCAAGTCTGTGCTTTTGTGTATGTGTGTTTGTGTATGCTCTTATAATTGTATGTGTATATGTGTGCGCGTGCGTGTGTGGGTGTGAATGTGTGTGTGCACCTGTATACGCCTGTGTGAGTGTGTGTGTTGCAGAGAGCCTCTGCTGCTGCTTGCCAGGCTCCAGCCAGCTGACATTCAGCGGGACTTTCTTGCCTCTCCTCCTGGCGTGTCTCCCAGGCAGCCAGCGATTTGTTGGCCACAGAGCCAGGAGAAAGAGGAGGCCCTCCATTCTCCTGGTTGAACATCCCCGTGTGCTCGTCCCCCAGTGATGAAACATTTGTCTCTTTACAAGTGGGTTAGGTTCTGAAGGGAGGGAGGAGAAGGAGGGAGAGGAAGGGTGTCGGGGAAGGAAGAAAGGGATTGTGCACCGTTTTTCACAGGTTTACCACTGCTTTCCTCTTTCTGGTTTTCTCCCCTTCACCTGTAACACAATTCCCTTTTAACTCAGGATGGTGCCACTTGTGTTCCTGGAGGGGGAATGTTGGTCTCCTCTTGCTCAGGATATCAAACGCAGAGCAGTGTCTTTTCACTCATACACTCACAGATCACAATGCTAAGTCATGATCTCTGTGCCTTTCAAGACTAATGCTGCGTCCCTATAGCCAGTCAGTTGATCTAACAACTGTAATGAGTAGAAATGCGGAACACGACATGATGTCTTGAACGTTGACATTTAATGGGTTGCCTGTCTGTCTTTCCCTCGTTCTCACTTTGACGTTAATAAACCTGAACAATTTTGAATACTATTTAAAGAGGGTTGGGTTGAGAAAAGCTTTGGAGAGACAACAAAACATTCCTGCTTCTTGTGCTGTTTTTAATGTTCACACCATCTCGCCGACTTTCATGTTTAAATGCTATCTGGAATGAATTGCTTTTTCAAAGCTGTGTGTGTGTTTGTGAAGGGTGTGTGTGTGTGTGGTTTGTCTCTGCATGGTTATGTGTAGCAAAGGTGTACATTGTGTGTGATTGGGAGAGTGTATGCCTGAATGTTTGGTGTACATTGTGTGTGATTGGGAGTGTGTATGCCTGAATGTTTGGGGTACATTGTGTGTGATTGGGAGTGTGTATGCCTGAATGTTTGGGGTACATTGTGTGTGATTGGGAGAGTGTATGCCTGAATGTTTGGTGTACATCTGTGTGTGATTGGGAGTGTGCCTGAATGTTTGGTGTACATCTGTGTGTGATTGGGAGTGTGTATGCCTGAATGTTTGGTGTACATCTGTATGTGATTGGGAGTGTGTATGCCTGAATGTTTGGTGTACATCTGTGTGTGTTTGGTGAATGTGCTTGTAATGTTGTGTGTAGTAGAGGTGTCCATTGTGTGTGCACGTGTGTGTGGATGTGTTGGTGAGTCCCAACATCAATCAACATACAGCCAGGAAATGCACAGAAGCTTCTCAATCCTAATTAAAATGATGCGTGTTTGTCCTTGTGTGTTTGTGTCGGAGTTTTATACTGCTAAAGCATGTGAATCAGGTTTAAGCCGATCCAAACTCCTTTTCCATCTATCTAAAAATGTTAGCATTATATCAGCTTTTCCTTCATGTGAAATAGGATACACTCTTCTACTCTTCTCTCTTCTATTCCCCGTGGAGATGCTCAGTACACATTAGATGACCAGGGGCCCTTCGTGATGGACTCAGTGGGCAGCGGGGTCAACCTCCAAACAGAAAGAGGATTTAGGACGTAAAACCCCGGGAACAGAACCAACCCAAACACATTCTGGTTAAAGAGTCTGCAACCCAAATGATTCCCTATCCCCTTCGTAGTGCATTACTTCACCCTATTCTCCCTGGGCAACGGTGGTGCGCTGCATAGCAAATGGGGTGCAATTTGGGACAGCTTGCTCAGACGGTAAGTCAGACGCGCCATTTTCACCGTTTTTTGTATAAAATGTCAGCTAATGCAGTGTGTGCTGGCGCCAGTGGTGTGTAAGGCTGTACGGTGGTACTGTCAGTAATGTGTTTATATAATATCCTTCACATTCCATGCTAAGAGCCTCCAACTCTACCAAGTTCATTCAAGCAGGACACGCAGTCACACACACGCATATGCACACACACACACACACACACACACACACACACACACACACACACACACACACACACACACACACACACACACACACACACACACACACACAAACACACACACACACGCACACACACACATTTACCTGTTGTGCCCCAACATTACTGAGGGGATCATTACACACAATACCACTCCAGTCATAGCCCTGTTATAGACCTGTGTTATAGACCTGTGTTATAGTCCTGTGTTATAGACCTGTGTTATAGACCTGTGTTATAGTCCTGTGTTATAGACCTGTGTTATAGACCTGTGTTATAGTCCTGTGTTATAGACCTGTGTTATAGACCTGTGTTATAGCCCTGTGTCTGTGTTATAGTCCTGTGTTACAAGCCTGTGTTATAGTCCTGTGTTATAGTCCTGTTATAGACCTGTGTCGTGGTCCTGTGTTATAGTCCTGTGTTATAGCCCTGTGTTATAGACCTGTGTTATAGTCCTGTTATAGACCTGTGTCGTGGTCCTGTGTTATAGTCCTGTGTTATAGCCCTGTGTTATAGACCTGTGTTAAAGTCCTGATATAGACCTGTGTCGTGGTCCTGTGTTATAGACCTGTGTTATAGTCCTGTTATAGACCTGTGTTATAGACCTGTGTTATAGTCCTGTGTTATAGTCCTGTGTTATAGTCCTGTGTTATAGCCCTGTGTTATAGACCTGTGTTATAGTCCTGTTATAGACCTGTGTTATAGCCCTGTCATAGCCCTGTTATAGACCTGTGTTCAAGACCTGTGTTATAGCCCTGTTATAGACCTGTGTTATAGACCTGTGTTATAGTCCTGTGTTATAGACCTGTGTTACAGTCCTGTTATAGACCTGTGTTATAGCCCTGTCATAGCCCTGTTATAGACCTGTGTTATAGAACTGTGTTATAGCCCTGTTATAGACCTGTGTTATAGACCTGTGTTACAGTCCTGTGTTATAGACCTGTGTTATAGACCTGTTATAGACCTGTGTTATAGACCTGTGTTACAGTCCTGTGTTATAGACCTGTGTTATAGACCTGTGTTACAGTCCTGTGTTATAGACCTGTGTTATAAACCTGTGTTATATACCTGTTATAGACCTGTGTTATAGCCCTGTGTTATAGTCCTGTGTTATAGCCCTGTGTTATAGTCCTGTGTTATAGTCCTGTGTTACAGTCCTGTGTTATAGTCCTGTGTTACAGTCCTGTGTTATAGTCCTGTGTTACAGTCCTGTGTTACAGTCCTGTGTTATAGTCCTGTGTTATTGTCCTGTGTTATAGTCCTGTGTTACAGTCCTGTGTTATAGTCCTGTGTTATAGTCCTGTGTTACAAGCCTGTGTTATAGCCCTGTGTTATAGTCCTGTGTTATAGTCCTGTGTTATATTCCTGTGTTACTGTCCTGTGTTACAGTCCTGTGTTATAGTCCTGTGTTATAGCCCTGTGTTATAGTCCTGTGTTATAGTCCTGTGTTACAGTCCTGTGTTATAGTCCTGTGTTACAGTCCTGTGTTATAGTCCTGTGTTACAGTCCTGTGTTACAGTCCTGTTTTATAGTCCTGTGTTATAGACCTGTGTTACAGTCCTGTGTTATAGTCCTGTGTTATAGTCCTGTGTTACAAGCCTGTGTTATAGTCCTGTGTTATAGTCCTGTGTTATAGACCTGTGTCGTGGTCCTGTGTTATAGACCTGTGTTATAGTCCTGTTATAGACCTGTGTTATAGACCTGTGTTATAGTCCTGTGTTATAGCCCTGTGTTATAGACCTGTGTTATAGTCCTGTTATAGACCTGTGTTATAGTCCTGTGTTATAGTCCTGTGTTATAGCCCTGTGTTATAGACCTGTGATATAGTCCTGTTATAGACCTGTGTTATAGACCTGTGTTATAGCCCTGTCATAGCCCTGTTATAGACCTGTGTTCAAGACCTGTGTTATAGCCCTGTTATAGACCTGTGTTATAGACCTGTGTTATAGTCCTGTGTTATAGACCTGTGTTATAGCCCTGTGTTATAGCCCTGTTATAGACCTGTGTTATAGACCTGTGTTATAGACCTGTTATAGACCTGTGTTATAGACCTGTGTTACAGTCCTGTGTTATAGACCTGTGTTATAGACCTGTGTTATATACCTGTTATAGACCTGTGTTATAGCCCTGTGTTATTGTCCTGTGTTATAGCCCTGTGTTACATTCCTGTGTTATAGTCCTGTGTTATAGTCCTGTGTTACAAGCCTGTGTTATAGCCCTGTGTTATAGTCCTGGGTTATAGTCCTGTGTTATAGACCTGTGTTATAGTCCTGTTATAGACCTGTGTTATAGTCCTGTGTTATAGTCCTGTGTTATAGCCCTGTGTTATAGACCTGTGATATAGTCCTGTTATAGACCTGTGTTATAGACCTGTGTTATAGCCCTGTCATAGCCCTGTTATAGACCTGTGTTCAAGACCTGTGTTATAGCCCTGTTATAGACCTGTGTTATAGACCTGTGTTATAGTCCTGTGTTATAGACCTGTGTTATAGCCCTGTGTTATAGCCCTGTTATAGACCTGTGTTATAGACCTGTGTTATAGACCTGTTATAGACCTGTGTTATAGACCTGTGTTACAGTCCTGTGTTATAGACCTGTGTTATAGACCTGTGTTATATACCTGTTATAGACCTGTGTTATAGCCCTGTGTTATTGTCCTGTGTTATAGCCCTGTGTTACATTCCTGTGTTATAGTCCTGTGTTATAGTCCTGTGTTACAAGCCTGTGTTATAGCCCTGTGTTATAGTCCTGGGTTATAGTCCTGTGTTATAGTCCTGTGTTACAGTCCTGTGTTACAGTCCTGTGTTATAGTCCTGTGTCGTGGTCCTGTGTTATAGTCCTGTGTTATAGTCCTGTGTTATAGTCCTGTGTTACAGTCCTGTGTCATAGACCTGTGTTATAGTCCTGTTTTATAGTCCTGTGTTATAGACCTGTGTTACAGTCCTGTGTTATAGTCCTGTGTTATAGTCCTGTGTTATAGTCCTGTGTTACAAGCCTGTGTTATAGTCCTGTGTTATAGACCTGTGTTATAGACCTGCGTTACAGTCCTGTGTTATAGACCTGTGTTATAGACCTGTTATAGACCTGTGTTATAGACCTGTGTTACAGTCCTGTGTTATAGACCTGTGTTACAGTCCTGTGTTATCGTCCTGTGTTACAGTCCTGTGTTACAGTCCTGTGTTATAGTCCTGTGTTATTGTCCTGTGTTATAGTCCTGTGTTACAGTCCTGTGTTATAGTCCTGTGTTATAGTCCTGTGTTACAAGCCTGTGTTATAGCCCTGTGTTATAGTCCTGTGTTATAGTCCTGTGTTACAGTCCTGTTTTATAGTCCTGTGTTACAGACATTTGTTATAGTCCTGTGTTATAGCCCCTTGTTACAGTCCTGTGTTATAGACCTGTGTTATAGCCCTGTGTTATAGACCTGTGTTATAGTCCTGTGTTATAGTCCTGTGTTATAGTCCTGTGTTACAGTCCTGTGTTATAGTCCTGTGTTACAGTCCTGTGTTATAGACCTGTGTCGTGGTCCTGTGTTATAAAGGCTGTAGTTGAGGAGAGCTCTGGGAATGGGACGTCAGTCTCCAAGAGGTTTGGGTGTTGTTTTTAACCCCATCCATCATCGTCATGCCTCCTCAGACAACTGACTGTGGAGCTAAGGGCCTCTGCCTCTGAAACCATTACAGCTCTGTTGTATACTTCTGGACATTACACGAGGGAGAGGGGGATGGGGGATGGGGGGAAGGTTTGAGGGGCTAGTATGACAGAACCATTTACTAAGTGCCATACTGGACTTGGAGGTCCATTTTCCCTAGATATTTTTATCAGAACATTAGACCTACAGGTGATATTGGAGGACTGTGTTGGAATACAGATGAGAATCTGGTAAACCGTAAAAAGGAGGTATCACATACAATGTGATCACATCTGCCCATTTTTCTAGTATCCCCAGTATCTTCTCTGCAGTACAAAGTAGCCCACAGACCCATGCAGACAAAGCCCATGTTAGGCTGCATGCCCGAGAGTTGTGGAGCAGAGCTGGATGGAGAGGGGCAGCTCTTTGTGGCGCTGCCAGTAGCCGACTCTCTCTCTCTGCCGATCTTGCCAATGCTCCTGCCCACGTCTTGCCAGCGCTGCTCCTCCTCTCCTCTTCTCCTCTTCTCTCCTCCAGCCACCGCTCCATCTGTTGCTTTGGAGTGGACATCTTCCCTCCTCAATGTGTCTCTATGCCACAGCAGTAGAAGCTGTGACTCCATCTAGGATCCAACTGCCTCCTGGCTGCACTGGAGCAGATGTCAGAGAGGCCCGCAGAACAAGGAAGCAACGGCACAGTCACTGTCTCAGGATAATCCGCTGTGGAAATTACCTTTAACTGAAAAATGTTTATTTTTCCAAAATGTGATAAATAACTGTTTTTCAATAAAGCTTTTTCCCCCTTATAGATCGCCTTCATGGCGATAAATAAAATAGGAACGTGACAATGGTACTGTCTGAGGCCTCTCTGAAGGGGGAATCAGCAGCGAAGTCAAAAGGCATTGAGCTTCACTGGGAGCCATTGTCTGCGTTGACACCCTAATCCTTGCCACAGCCATGCAGGTGTTGTGCACCATTCAGGTGCTTTGAGGCAGCTTTCAGCGCGTCGTGATTGCTCCTCTGTATCCCCACTGATGTCTCTACAAGGAAACAGTGGATCAGTGTTTCACTGTTTCAGCGGCCCGCTGTCATCTGTCACACAGCCGCCGAGAGAGCCACATTTACAGCACAAAGATCCCCTTAGACTGCCATTGTGACGGCTTTGTGCCGGAGCCCCTTTCTCATCAGCGCCATAATGATCTGCGATTAAGTCCTTTACAGGTGTTAGAATGGTGGGTGTCAGTCGAACAGTCGAGCGGGGGGCACAGGTAAGCCCCACAAGCCACAAAGATGAGCAGGGGTGGAGATGTGGGGGTGGAGGAAGTCAAGTATTTCTGATTTGTGTTTATCGCAATGCAAGAGGTGTCAACCTCAAAGAGACAGGAAAGGAATGAGAGGGAGAAAGAGAGGCATATGGAAAATATATATCTGTTTATTCTATTATTCCCACTGCGTCTTATTGTCACCTTGACACGCTTAGAATTCATGTGAGACGAAGGGGTCGGGGTTTGTTTTTTGGGGAGCTTACAAAACGCAATCTGTTTACCTTTTCCCCAAAGCGTGGGGTTGAATACCTGTGTGTCTGCACTAAGACGTGGCTTATTCAATTTGATGAGTAAAAAGTGTCTTAACGCTTTATCTGGTCTTTGTGTCGGCCCGTCGGTATCTGCTCCCAGCCAGGCAGACGCTCTCCTCCTCAGGAAGCCAACAGCGGAGAGACAGATAAACAGCGGCGCCATGTTTTCCTCCCTTCCCTCCCCCTTCCCTCCCCCTCTTCCTTCTCTCTCTCTCCCTTCTTTTTAGGATATGCGGTCATACACCCGTAGCCTTTGATAATTGTGTAGTCACTCAACAATCCCAAATGAAACCTCGGAGTTTCTCACATCCCCGGTAGGAGTGACAAGAGGGAAACATGTTTCACATTGCTGATCTCTGTGTTGCTGTTTTCTCTTTTTTTTTTGTGGATTTGGGGGAATGATGGATAGGCAGGTTGATCAGTTTGATCTGATGGGTTTTCTTCCACACATTTTGATTAAACAGAAACATGTAGAAGAAAGTAGCCAGACATGTTTTATCAGTAGGGATGGACACATGGAGCTGGGGACCATCTCTCTGACTTTGCAGCACAGGGACGTTATTGCCTACTGGGAAACTATAACTATATGCAAAGAAAAGTTTTTCTCCTTGTTGGCCGTATTGAATAAGTCATCTGTAGTTTCTTTCCATTTCCTATTGATACCGTACCTGCTTTTTACATTTCTTATCTTATACCACTTTCATGCAGGTTTTCTAGTTTCCTTTTAGAGGGTGTATGCAAATTCTGTGTCTCTCTGGCATTGGGCGTTTTCCAGTTATAGTTGTGAGATGTATATTTGAGATTTATCTTCCATAATAAGACGGTTCCTCTGGGTTAGATACTGTGGTTTGAATTCCTCTACTTTCCTTCAGAAGAACTGTGTGTTAGATGGACCAAAGGAGGATCAGGATCCTAAGTCATTGTTATTCAAAGTTACATCCAAGGGCATTGAGACGCAGAGACAAAGTTAGCCAGAGAGAGATCTCTGTGCTGTGTCAGCACTGAGCTTAAACGACTGCAAAGATTAATCAAAGGAAAACACACAGGCGTGCAGGCAAATGCACACACGCACAAACAACACACACACACACACACACACACACACACACACACGCACACACACACACACACACACACACACACACACACACACACACACACACACACACACAC
>NC_048585.1:25568607-25571107 GCF_013265735.2 Oncorhynchus mykiss | reverse complement strand
CATCACTTGTATACTAGGTTGCCATCAACCATTAGTGGAAGAGTTTTGGTTTCCCAACAGCTTGGGGTCAGACAGACACTAGTCATCTCTTTCTCCCTCTCTTTCTCTCCTTCTGTCTCTGTCTGTCTGTCTGTCTGTCTGTCTGTCTGTCTGTCTGTCTGTCTGTCATCGGAGCCTGCCCACCGAAGAAGCTGCAGCCCCTGCTCCATTTAGCGGGTACACAATTACACCAATTGTGCGACCAGACAAATGGCATGTAGGACAGTCAGAGATGGTGAAGGGTGGGGGGTAACGCAATCCCCAAATGCCCTCCTTTCCCCCCGGTCCCCCTCTCCCTCGCTCCCTTCTCTCATCCTGACCTGTCCATCTCAGGCCGGGGAACAGTGGGTGAGCTGTGTGACTCTGTGGAGCGAAGGCTCTTCCCAACAATTACCTTCAATTACGGCTCAGTGCAGTGTGGCCTAGTGAAAGGCTGGGTCATTAGGAGGTTCTCTGCTTTACTCTTGTGCACTCTCTCTCTCTCTCTCTCTCTCTCTCTCTTTCTCTCTCTCTCTCTCTCTCTCTCTCTCTTTCTCTACCCCTGCTCAGCCCCCTCTCTACCCCTGCTCAGGCCTGGAGTCCATGTGAAAATGACCCAAATAGCCCCTCTCTCACTTTACACGCCCCACAGCTCACCTTACACGGGCCTGCACCCCGTCTCCACCCCCTTCCTCTAGACAGACTGAATACCTCACCAGCTTATATTCACCTCTTTCCTTCCCTTCATTTCTCTCTCTCTCTCTCTCTCTCTCTCTCTCTCTCTCTCTCTCTCTCTCTCTCTCTCTCTCGGTTTCTCTCTCTCTCTTGGTTTCTCTCTCTCTCTCTCTCTCTCTCTCTCTCTCTCTCGGTTTCTCTCTCTCTCTTGGTTTCTCTCTCTCACACATTCTCTCTTTCTTAGTTGCTCACTTGCTCTCTTTCTCTCTTTTTGGCTTTCTCTTTCTCTCGCTCCCCCTTCTCCGTCTGTGTCTTTTACCTCATTTAGAAAGACGGTTCCTCCATGGGGAGCTAAACCTGTTTGCTGTGTAGAGGAGAGGAAGAGAGGTAGAGCAAGATAAATAGGAATAGAGAGAGAGAGAGACAGGGAGAGGGATAGAGGTGAAGAGGAAGAGAGCGAGAGAGAATGAACATTTCAATAGGAATGTCCCCGTTGGTCTACATATGATGTAGTGAAAATAAGAAAACACTGTTTTATTCAGTGTATGATGTGACCGGTTGGCTTCATTTTAAATCATGTTCAACATAAAATAGAGACCCAGTAGATTCACTTTGTTTGGTCTCCTTATTACTAGATGCATCCTTTTTTTCTTGCTCTGAGGGACTGGGATTGTTCAGAAGGGATTTTTGGACCATTTCAGGCTGCCCACCTTCCCCAGGTGACTTCAGCTCTCTATTGCTGTAAACATTACCTCATTTTGTTGTGACACAGTAGCCTACATCATCACACTTAGCCTATATATAGTATGTGCTAACTCACCTAGCCTATGTATAGTATGTGCTAACACACCTAGCCTGTGTACAGTATGTGCTAACACACCTAGCCTGTGTACAGTATGTGCTAACACACCTAGCCTACTGTACAGTCCCATCTCAGGTAGTGTATTTCTGTTATGAAGCTAATTACCTCAGCATTTGTCCTAAACCAACCATGTGCATGCTGCTTAGAGGACGGTAGCTATGTTGTCGTCAGTCGTGTCTGAGACAGAGGTCCAGGTCTGAACAGTGAAGCATGGTTCTCTGTTACAAAGGGCTGACCACAGCCCTGCTGCTGTCCCACCATAGTCCCAACGCCCCTCCGCCTGCAGACCCAGGAAACCCCTCCAGGGCTCTCCTACCCTGCCTGCCCGGATCCAAACCTGGCCCTGGCCAACGCCCCTCCGCCTGCAGACCCAGGAAACCCCTCCAGGGCTCTCCTACCCTGCCTGCCCGGATCCAAACCTGGCCCTGGCCAACGCCATCGCTGTCTGCCGCTTGTCCCTCTCTCTTTCAAAGCCAGCCAAGAGCCTCTCCTCTTCTTTCTCTCAGCCGAGAGGCTCCCCTGCCACCTGGCGCAGCATCCCAGCTCACTGCCGTGTGTGTGTGTGTGTGTGTGTCACCATGTACCTTTGGCTCTATGTTTCAGTATATGCCTTTTGTTTTGTTAGACTATGTGTGTGTGTGTGTGTGTGTGTGTGTGTGTGTGTGTGTGAGTGTGTGTGTGTGTGTGTGTGTGTGTGTGTGTGTGTGTGTGTGTGTGTGTGTGTGTGTGTGTGTGTGTGTAATTTCCCTCATCCAGTCCAACACCCAGGGCCATTCTATAACATGTCAGGCCTTTTGGAAGCGCTCCCCTGTGTGACAACACGGTTTGTTTTCAGCACACCAACACAGATTACCTCTCAGCCAAAGATGGCCAACCAGACACTTTCCCTGGGTCAATCCCCCAATCTCACTCCAACACCAACTCTTCCCTCCTCCCTTCAACCTC
>NC_048585.1:25548607-25561107 GCF_013265735.2 Oncorhynchus mykiss | reverse complement strand
CTGGTACTCTACTCTCAGAAATGCATTTCTGTCTCTTTCTTTCTCTCTCTCTCTCTCCCTCTCTCTCTCTTTCTGTTGCACTTTGTCGCTCTCTCATGCTCTCTCTCTGACTGGATAAGGATCAGGGATGAGCTCAGGTGATTACACTCTTTAGGCCATTGCTAATTGTATGGTCTGTGCACTAAGTACTGTGAGAGTATGAATTAAAGCAACCCGTTAATCAAGCCCTTTGGCATGTCAAGCAGAGAGAGGAGAGAGAGAAAGCAATATTTCTGCTCTTCTTGTTCCTGCTCACCTCAAACCTGTGTGTGTGTGTGTGTGTGTGTGTGTGTGTGTGTGTGTGTGTGTGTGTGTGTGTGTGTGTGTGCGTGTGCGTGTGCGTGTGCCTTTGTGTGTGTGCGTGATGATCTCACTTGTGTGCATTTGTGATTTATGTTCCTCAGAAACGGCTCCAATGCCCTGCGGACAGGGAGAGGTAGGAGGACAGAAGGAGGTGGATGGGGTTGGAATGGAGATAAGCCCTCCCTTTTCTCCATGGACGACACACACATGTATGTGTCCGAGTATGAACACAATGAGTACCTAACTCCGTGCTTGTTTGATATTTGCTGAGCAGATTTGATGCCATTGACATAACATGGTTTAATGGTAATTTAACAGCACAACTCAAGTTCAACTAGTTCATGGCTGTTTGTCTAATTCTGCTTCCCTCATTCTCTCAAAACCATTGAACATTCAATAGCAATGAATATGGAAGTGTTCAGTCGCCTCTTCTGTTGGAGTCAGGGTAAAGCAGACACTACTCTGTTTCTTTTGTGAAGTCCCTTTTTATTGAACAAACAGTCATGTTGGGTTATGTAAAACATCCACAGTTCAGACAACGCCTTGCACTTCGTCCTCATGCCAAAACTCCATCTTACACTTCCAACCTCTTAAAAAGTACAAAATTATACATTGGTTTTATGTTAAAGCTCTCCGACAAGTGCTCTGGGTCTTTAATTTATACATATGCATGTATTTAAGCTTCTAAATATGCAGGCCGGTGTTTCAGGAAGTGAACGAGTGGGAATCCTATTATCTCCTAACTCTTAGATGTAGTGCAGTAAGCCCTGTGACTGGGAGCAGGAGTGAGGTTGGGGAAGACAAAAGGCTTCAATGCTAAGCGACCAAGGTGATTTTAATCGTGCGTTCTTAAAGAAAGAATGAAAGAAAGAGAAAGTAACATCTGAAAACCAATTCGCTGCACAAAGGGCCTGTGTGTTCCCCGATGGCAAGGATCGAAGGGAAAAAAGAGACAAAGAAGAATGATTGAAAGAACGAAAATAAAGAGTTTTTTTTATCAAGGTGTTCCATTGGAGGACTAGGGGTTGGGGTTGGAGGAGAGGAGAAGGGGGGAGCGAGGGAGGGTGGGATGGAGGGAGACGGGGGTGGGTAGAATTAGGAACCCCCCTTCAATCAGCCAAGCTCATTTCTTTTTTTCTTCTTCTCTCCATCGCCTCCCCCTAAACCGGAGGATGTCATTTTCATGTCCGTTCCCACTCTCTCTTCTTTCCCGTTGGCGGCAGTAGCAACCTCCCCAACCAACCACCCAACTCCCATCCTGCGACTGCAGCCTGCCAGCCTCCACTCATCTCCAAAATGGCTAATGGGGGTTGGAGGATGATGTTCAATTTGTACAGCGTCTAAAACTAAAAAGGGTCTATGAGAGATGGGCCGGGCCCGGGTCGGGTTTCCCTAATGGCTGCAGTCGGATCAGGCTCCTGCACTCTGATTGGCCTGTTAAATGATTTCCTGGGCTCGCAGCCCAACCAGGACCCCTTCATCTCTTTGTCCTGCAGATAGAGGGATAAAACACTCTAATGAAGAGGAGGAGAAGGTCAGGATAGCTACGATACGGAAACTAATGAAGGAGATATGAAACGTTCAGTCGCTTGGTTCAGTATAAACCAGTGCTGTGTGGTTAGTGATTAGAAAAGGGAAATTCTGATTCTGATTCACCCAGCAGATGTTTGACAGAGTTAACATGAACTATTCAGGCCTACTGGTAGGGGTTCACTCAATTGTTCCATCTTTTTTTGGTTTTCAAAAAGACAGATAAAAAGGGAGAAAAGGGGAGTACTGTCTTGTATTTACAGTAGCCTACTTGAGTTTCAGTGTGACCTGAGGATGGTCTAAACAGAGCAACTAGCTTTCAGTCTCACGTCAGAATTAGATGCTTTTTCATGTTTCTCAAACATCACATTTTTAAGTTGTTGCAAATGCCACCTTTTTAAGGTTGGGGTTGAGTTTAGGCATTTACTCTGAAATCTTAAGGTTAGGCATTAACTTCGAATGGCTAAGGTAAGGGTTAAGGTTTGGGATAGGCTTAAAACAAACATCTCAAAAACAACATTCTATCGCTGGATTTGGACTTGAAACCTTTAGAATCAGAGGCAGATGCTTACACCCATCCACCATCCCTGTCCAAATGCCCCAGCAAAACCAAAACCTACTTGAAGGTAACAGCGCTCACTGTTTCCCCTAGAGGCCGGTTTCCACTTCATCTCCCAACATCCTCAGACATGGATGGTTGTCGAATACTGACTTGTATTCAGGGTGACCTGCCGGAAACAGAGATATACTGTAGACTGGGTATTCATTACAAATCATTCAGATGAATGATAACGTTGGTGAAACGTAGCATTTGGTTTCACAAAGTAGGACAGGTCCTCCGCGTGCATTTCCTGTGCAGTTTATGTCCATGGTTTGACTGGTGCTTATCAGCGATAGGAAAACTAGTTGAATGGACATTTAGATACACATACACACTCTGAGAAAGTGTTTTGTATTGTTGTGGCCAGATAGTTTATGTAGTGGTTTCTTGTGTCCTATTTTTCAAAAAGTACAACCATCAAGATACTGGTGAGATTATTGCCATGATACAAGCTCCGAGGCTTGCTAGCGGAGCTAGACCAAGAGGGCCTTTCTGAAATCTGCCCTGGTTTTGCCATGAGAAATACAGACACATATACGAGCGTTTCCACACTGCTCTACTAAAAGACAACAGACAGGCAGGTAAGACAGACGGGTGGTTTCATAGACCCCCGATTCATTTAGGCTAAAGTAAGTAAGCTTAATTCAGTTCAATGTCAATTTCCTCACCATTGATTTACTTGTGATTATGTACAGTACTTCTGAATATGTCTGTGACTGGGACTTTTAAAATTAAGATTACCCATAGAACCTAGAACCGGACCAATTTTTCACCATGAAGCTTAAAGGATCCTAAATCTCGATTAAAGAGAAATTTAGTCGAGGAGTGGTCCTGATGTGGGTCTGTGAAACCAGCCCCCATGCAGTGTGATTGTACCGTAGCGGAGAGGAGAAAATAGGAGGGTGGTGAAGTTAGAGGCAGTACAGCACAGGCAGAACGGTGAGTTACAGTGGCAGATGAAGGTGCATTAACTCTTTTTCATGACTGTTTAGCGTATCCACGGTGTTTCACAATCCTTTTACCCAGGTCAATGAGAAATGAACTGGAAATGTAGACCTCCTCGGGCAACCGCTCCTCTCCAATTTTTCAAATGTGTTCTATGCTTAAAATTGTGGGAGTGGAGAGAGAGAGAGAGAGAAGGAGAGAGAGAGAGAGAGAGAGAGAGAGAGAGAGAGAGAGTTGCGTTAAAACATTTTTTTTCTAAAAATCCCCACAATTCTCGATGTCGATGATGTTGAGAGTTTTCACTTAATTAAACTTGTGCACGCACTGCAAAGTTTAAAAGGAAAAATTACACATGTCATGCCGTGAAAATGAGCAAATGATCAAATACAAAATTAATTAGTGTCTTGAATCCGTGTTCAGAGCAGTGAATTGCATTTAGAAAATGAAGAAGATATGGCTTCTCAGTCTAGTTGTGTGAGTGTGTATAATTTATTACTGGGCCAGTTCAAAAAGCAGAAGAAAACACTTCATAAACAGAACCTCTCTAATTTTATACATTAGGATATTGGAATGATTTTCATAATGGATATCCCCGAGAAACTATATTCTGTGGAGTTTTTTAATTAAAATAAATATGGAAATTAGGGCAAGGGAAATAGATACACATCGTGCTTGACATCCAAGGATAAACCTAGCCACAGGTTATGAATATGCGTCTGTCTTTGAATAAATCATCTCATTTTGAGGTTTCTGGAGCTGGATTTCCCGAGCTCTTTCTTGTTTTATGGAATAAAGGTCAACTCTTTCAAAGGTGCCTACTTGACCTCTAACCTTGAACCAACCACCCAATCGGCTTCTCACGTCTTTGAGGCAACGTTTGCTTTATGAGCAACCAATACAAACATGACTTTAGGATCGACGTTAACATAGTAATAATTGGGCCATAAGACTCCGGCTCAAAATGTATAAAGGTAATAAGGTCTATAGAAGTTTTAAAGGCAATGTTCACCTTTCTTTCATTTTTTTTTAAACAAGACTTCTTAAGGATCGACCAACAGTGATATCTCTATCACCTTGGACTCTTTCGTCTTTGGCATTGGAATATGAATGTGATGAAGGCGACAGGGAAAATATCCCCCCAAACGTCAGACGTGGATTCACACACCCTGATGAAAGGTGAGGATCTGCACTGTAGTCTGTGGTTTGCTCCGTTCGTCTTCTCCTTAAGAGGCAGACTACACCCACTCTGTCCACTTCCAGGCTTATCTGGCTTCCCCATTGAATACACCTCCAGACATCGTGTTCATTAAAGCCTTTCATATCATAATTTTCTTCCTTTCTAACGTACATTCTGTCGCTCTCACAACTTTGGCCGGAAGGGTCTGTGCGCGTGAGCGTAATATGTGTGAGTGTACGTACGCACGCTTCGTACTCCCTCACACTCTGCTATTATTCGCTCCTGAATGAACGTGCGGCTGTTGAAAATGGAAGGATGGAAAGAAGGAGAAGACGAGGCTGGGAGTTAATTAACGTGGTGTCGGAGAAACAGGCATAATAGTACACCACTGTAAAAAAGACTTGACATTGAGATGGATGGATAAGTCATTAATTGGTTTTCTTATTGGTACAATGGGCTGCATGCGGCAGAAGAGAAGAGAGGAAGGTCAAGGCTTTGACTTTGACAGGGACCACAACTATATTACGCGTCCTAGCAGCCAGGACTGGGTTGGCTTGTGTGTGTGGAGGAGTATGAAAGGGGGGTCAGATGCAAAGTTGATGGCAGATTGCGAGGCTGTGAAACAAAGTAATTACACCTAAAGGTGAGTTCTGGGGCCTGAGGATGGTGATGCCGGTCAGCACAGGGCCTCCTCAATCTGCAACCCCCGACACACTAGATTTGTCTTCAAGCAACCTATGCCTGCTTGCTGGCTGGTTTGTTTTCTTCAACATTCCCTTCTCGCTTCTCTTCCTCCTCTTCCTCCTCCTCCTCTTCCTCCTCCTCCTTCTCATCCTCAGCTGCTCTCTAGAGGCAGGCTGTGGCACTCAGCTGAAACGCATATAATTTCGGGGCTGAGATGAACGCAGGCGATAGGGCGAGGAGGGGGAATACGGAGAGATAATTACGGGCGATACTCATGATTGTGAACGCGGCGGTGTGAAAAGGTGGGCCGCAAGATAAAACACTCATCAGAGAGGAGAACGAGAGAGGGCCGGGGTAAACAAACACAGGGAAGGAGGGAACAAGAGAGAAAGGGAAGGAAAGAGAGAGAGGACCAGAGTGGAGTAGAATGGCAAGGTTAAAGGCATTGAGATGAAGGGAGATTAAGGTTATGGCTTGAATCTAAAGGCATTCAGACCGTATTAGAAACAGTAGGGACAAACATAATATTAAGTCACACGTCATCTGAATCGGCTCTGTGGACGTCTTCTATTGAAAGTGAACCAATCTGCAAGACAGAAATCTAAGGGCGTTTGGGATGGATGTTCATGTTTGTATTCACAATAATATAATACCATTTCACTGTTATTAACCTTTGAGACCAAAAACTGATGAAACAAAAAAATAACTAGGAATCTTTTAAATGAAAAATAAGAAATTCATATAATTATCTAGTAAAGGGTAATCAAACGTTTGACTTATTTAGCATTGCTCACAAATCATGGGCCTGAACCCACAAAAAAGTACAGTGCCTTGCGAAAGTATTCGGCCCCCTTGAACTTTGCGACCTTTTGCCACATTTCAGGCTTCAAACATAAAGATATAAAACTGTATTTTTTTGTGAAGAATCAACAACAAGTGGGACACAATCATGAAGTGGAACAACATTTATTGGATATTTCAAACTTTTTTAACAAATCAAAAACTGAAAAATTGGGCGTGCAAAATTATTCAGCCCCCTTAAGTTAATACTTTGTAGCGCCACCTTTTGCTGCGATTACAGCTGTAAGTCGCTTGGGGTATGTCTCTATCAGTTTTGCACATCGAGAGACTGAATTCTTTTCCCATTCCTCCTTGCAAAACAGCTCGAGCTCAGTGAGGTTGGATGGAGAGCATTTGTGAACAGCAGTTTTCAGTTCTTTCCACAGATTCTCGATTGGATTCAGGTCTGGACTTTGACTTGGCCATTCTAACACCTGGATATGTTTATTTTTGAACCATTCCATTGTAGATTTTGCTTTATGTTTTGGATCATTGTCTTGTTGGAAGACAAATCTCCGTCCCAGTCTCAGGTCTTTTGCAGACTCCATCAGGTTTTCTTCCAGAATGGTCCTGTATTTGGCTCCATCCATCTTCCCATCAATTTTAACCATCTTCCTTGTCCCTGCTGAAGAAAAGCAGGCCCAAACCATGATGCTGCCACCACCATGTTTGACAGTGGGGATGGTTGTTCAGGGTGATGAGCTGTGTTGCTTTTACGTCAAACATAACGTTTTGCATTGTTGCCAAAAAGTTCAATTTTGGTTTCATCTGACCAGAGCACCTTCTTCCACATGTTTGGTGTGTCTCCCAGGTGGCTTGTGGCAAACTTTAAACAACACTTTTTATGATATCTTTAAGAAATGGCTTTCTTCTTGCCACTCTTCCATAAAGGCCAGATTTGTGCAATATAGGACTGATTGTTGTCCTATGGACAGAGTCTCCCACCTCAGCTGTAGATCTCTGCAGTTCATCCAGAGTGATCATGGGCCTCTTGGCTGCATCTCTGATCAGTCTTCTCCTTGTATGAGCTGAAAGTTTAGAGGGACGGCCAGGTCTTGGTAGATTTGCAGTGGTCTGATACTCCTTCCATTTCAATATTATCGCTTGCACAGTGCTCCTTGGGATGTTTAAAGCTTGGGAAATCTTTTTGTATCCAAATCCGGCTTTAAACTTCTTCACAACAGTATATCGGACCTGCCTGGTGTGTTCCTTGTTCTTCATGATGCTCTCTGCGCTTTTAACGGACCTCTGAGACTATCACAGTGCAGGTGCATTTATACAGAGACTTGATTACACACAGGTGGATTGTATTTATCATCATTAGTCATTTAGGTCAACATTGGATCATTCAGAGATCCTCACTGAACTTCTGGAGAGAGTTTGCTGCACTGAAAGTAAAGGGGCTGAATAATTTTGCACGCCCAATTTTTCAGTTGTTGATTTGTTAAAAAAGTTTGAAATATCCAATAAATGTCGTTCCACTTCATGATTGTGTCCCACTTGTTGTTGATTCTTCACAAAAAAATACAGTTTTATATATTTATGTTTGAAGCCTGAAATGTGGCAAAAGGTTGCAATGTTCAAGGGGGCCGAATACTTTCGCAAGGCACTGTATTTGCCTAGGATAAATAAGAGTGGCTATGATACACCCCTGACATGTTGAATTTTGCTGACTTTTGGCGTGGAACACTTTGGGCACATCTGTAAATGATAAAAGCCGTCTAAGGTGTCTTCAATCAGAAAAGAAAGTGGTCCTATCTTTGGATGTCAGACCTGCGTGTGTGTGTGTGTGTGTGTGTGTGTGTGTGTGTGTGTGTGTGTGTGTGCAAGTGCAAGTGCGATGTGTATACACTCGGACAGGTGTACATGCTTGTGGTCAAAGTGTGTGTGATTTTAATCTCTCTCTCTCTCTCTCTCTCTCTCTCTCTCTCTTTCTCTCCTTTGCTCTCATGCAGAGGTGTAGGTGATGACAGACACAGATAATGCTTCAAGGCAGTAATGATAAGGAGCCTCCACTCGTGTCCCATCAGAAAAAAACCCCACAGCAAATCCAAATGACTGCAGTCTTATCAGCGATCTCACAATTAATGCGACTCCATTTTGAAGTAATGCGTGCCTTTTCATCCACAAATGGATTTGAGATTTCAAGCCTCTTAATATTGATTTATTTGTATACTTTGTCCTCAGAAGGATATTACTACCCGCATATCATCAGCGAAATGCTTTGCAAATGTTACACTGATATGGTGATAGTGTACTAAGAAGTGTGAGTGAGTTCAAATATTGATTCAGTGCATTTTATGTTATGTGAGGGTTGAAGATAGGTTTTGCATTTGTAATTTTACTGTTTGGAGACCCGTTTGGTGTTGGTCTGTCGGTGCGCGCATTCGCCCGTCACTTTTGCGCGCGGGGGCGTGTGTGAATTGGTGTGTGTGTGATGGTGTGTGTGTGTGAGAGCGAGAGAGAGAGTTAAAGTACATGTGTGCTTGACCTGTGGTCTGCTATCTGATCAGTCCTTCCCGGCTGTAAAACTTTGTCTTATCTCTTTTTTATAGAATTCACATGAAAGTCCCCATACCAGAACATTCTCAGAAATAAACCACAGTGAAAACTTTTAACCTTTTACCTCAAATTCAAATCATCAACAATTGAACCTCATGATAGTTATGGACATACTGTCACGTCCTGACCATAGAGAGACCTTGTTTCTCTATGGTGGAATAGGTCAGGGCGTGACCAGGAGGTAGTCTAGTTTAATATTTCTATGTGGGGTTCTAGTTTCTTTTTCAATGTTGGTGATTTTGTATGATTCCCAATTAGAGGCAGCTGGTAATCGTTGTCTCTAATTGGGGATCATATTTAAGTAGCTGTTCTTTCCCACTTGTATTTGTGGGATATTGTTTTGTGTTTGTTCCACCACTTTGTCACGTTTCGTTCTTTCTTTATTGTTTTTGTGCGTTTCACTAAATAAAGATGTGGAACCCAGATCACGCTGCACGTTGGTCCGAGTATGACGAATACCGTGACTCATACCACAGTTCTTATAGAAACACCACCATCCTCTGAGCTGCATCGAGAAGTTAATTCTTACTTTTCTCACTTTTCAAGAAAATAGGAGAAATAAACTCAACACTTTCTCTTCTCCTTGTATCATTTTTGACATTTTTCAGTCAAGATCAATTCATCTGAAGCGTCTCGGGAATGTACTCCTCGCCGATAAAACCCGAATTAATTTATCAAACTGTTTTTAAATAAATGCAGTTGTCAAGCGGGGCCCAGAGGACCGAGTCGGCGGAAGGAAGCGGGATGGAAGCGGGATTTATTAAAACTCTGTCTCCTCTCTCATCCCTCCTCTGTGAATGCATTCATCTTACTGACGAGGGAATATGAGTTAGATTCCAATCGCTGCTCAAGGTGCTTTATTGGTGTGTGTTTTTGAAGGTGTTTTTAGGTGAGCCTGTCTCTGTCTGCCACTGTATCACACTGGGCTTTCACAAATAACTAATGGAATCTCCCTCAGATGTTCCACAGCCCATTTCATATCTATAATTGTACAGGTTATAAATCATATTGGAGGGATTTAAATGTTTGATTCTTTTTTATGTCTACGCTGACCACGGAAGGCGATGAGGTGATGGGTGGGTTGAGATTGTAGTGTTATTAAAGAGAAATACGACACTTCTGAGTGCATGCCAAAATTGCAAATGATGCTAGCAAAATGTTTTCATTCCTGCAAGGACACACTGTCTGAAAGTGCTGCAAAAAAATGTTTTGGATGACACATAATGGAATATTGTTCAGGACAGTTATGTCATATGTATAAGACCTCTGGGGAAAATCGAAGCCTTGAACCCTGCCCTTTAAGCCTACAGTATTGCCCCTCTCTCTTTTGCCTTTTTATCCTCAACAGCAACCAACGAGTGACTGCAGTGTGATACAAACAGGGACTGCCATGAATTTGTGTTTAGGTGTGTGTTGACTCTTCCTATGCTGTTGTGAACCAATGAAGCTGGATGTATACGTTGCTGCAGCATACGAGTCCGCTTACTATAAACCCCAGATACAGATTTGTCTCATTATGCAACGATGAACGTTCTCGACGTTATCTCTCCCAGATCCTAGACTCGGATGGTTGGATAAACAAGGCTCTTTTCCGACTTGTGTTTGGAGAGGGAATTGTGCCCGCCACGACTGGGCCCGACGTCGGAGCGGGGAGAGAGGCAGAGTCCACTTTGTGGAACACACTGGGCGGATATCAGGAGCAGATGTCCTGTCTGTCATGTAACATAGAGGTCTGGCCTGGGAGCTGCTTACAATGTCATAATGTACGAGGTAAATAACTCCACTTACCCTGCCCGGCTCCATTTCTGCATCTCCGTTTTGGAGGGAAGGGTTAAATATGAGTAACAATATTGTAAAGGTTGTGTGTCTATTTCTTGTACTTAGAGCAGGGTAGAAAGAGATGGTTTTCCAGGCAGTGCTCCCCCAGCCCCTAGTGGTCAATGTGTGAATCTCTGCTTGGTTTCACTCGCACTGTATTTCCATAGAGAAAAGGACGTAAAGGAAGAGGAGGACTGAGAGAAAGCCTATTAGTTTTTTTTACAATCACTTTGGCACTAATTTCAGAACCTTGTGGTCATTTTTCACAACTCTAGACACAAAACTCAAAACGGTCATCACTTGTAACACAAGCTGTCCAATGTTCAAAACATTGCATTGTGCATTCATATCGTTAAAGAAACCTTGCACTTGCAGAATCATTGGGTCAAATAACTCATTTATCGTGAAATTCCATAGTAACATTCATTTAGATCACCCACCCACAAGATACCGATAGTTTCACTGTGTAGTTGTTCATACAGTCATTAAATATTGTAGTACAAAATATATGATACATGTTTCGTTATGCTACTACACGTAAATACATCACTGTAAAAGGACTAGTAGAGAGAATATTACAGACACAGTGGAATCATTGAACAAAATATGAAATTTATTGATGAAATACAATAAAATCACAAAATAGGTTTCTTTGAATCAAAGCAAAAATAATTAGCTACAAAAACAGAAAAACAGTTAAAGGTCAACTGCAGTGTTCCTCACCTGGCTTACTGTAAAACATCACTGCAGTGTTCCTCACCTGACTTACTGTAAAACATCACTGCAGTGTTCCTCACCTGGCTTACTGTAAAACATCACTGCAGTGTTCCTCACCTGGCTTACTGTAAAACATCACTGTAGTGTTCCTCACCTGGCTTACTGTAAAACATCACTGAAGTGTTCCTCACCTGGCTTACTGTAAAACATCACTGCAGTGTTCCTCACCTGGCTTACTGTAAAACATCACTGTAGTGTTCCTCACCTGGCTTACTGTAAAACATCACTGCAGTGTTCCTCACCTGGCTTACTGTAAAACATCACTGCAGTGTTCCTCACCTGGCTTACTGTAAAACATCACTGCAGTGTTCCTCACCTGGCTTACTGTAAAACATCACTGCAGTGTTCCTCACCTGACGTAGTGTAAAACATTACTGCAGTGTTCCTCACCTGGCTTACTGTAAAACATCACTGCAGTGTTCCTCACCTGGCTTACTGTAAAACATCACTGCAGTGTTCCTCACCTGGCTTACTGTAAAACATCACTGCAGTGTTCCTCACCTGGCTTACTGTAAAACATCACTGTAGTGTTCCTCACCTGGCTTACTGTAAAACATCACTGCAGTGTTCCTCACCTGGCTTACTGTAAAACATCACTGCAGTGTTCCTCACCTGGCTTACTGTAAAACATCACTGCAGTGTTCCTCACTTGGCTTACTGTAAAACATCACTGCAGTGTTCCTCACCTGGCTTACTGTAAAACATCACTGCAGTGTTCCTCACCTGGCTTACTGTAAAACATCACTGAAGTGTTCCTCACCTGGCTTACTGTAAAACATCACTGCAGTGTTCCTCACCTGGCTTACTGTAAAACATCACTGTAGTGTTCCTCACCTGGCTTACTGTAAAACATCACTGCAGTGTTCCTCACCTGGCTTACTGTAAAACATCACTGCAGTGTTCCTCACCTGGCTTACTGTAAAACATCACTGCAGTGTTCCTCACCTGGCTTACTGTAAAACATCACTGCAGTGTTCCTCACCTGACGTAGTGTAAAACATTACTGCAGTGTTCCTCACCTGGCTTACTGTAAAACATCACTGCAGTGTTCCTCACCTGGCTTACTGTAAAACATCACTGCAGTGTTCCTCACCTGGCTTACTGTAAAACATCACTGCAGTGTTCCTCACCTGGCTTACTGTAAAACATCACTGTAGTGTTCCTCACCTGGCTTACTGTAAAACATCACTGCAGTGTTCCTCACCTGGCTTACTGTAAAACATC